>NC_051181.1:87874503-87942037 GCF_013339695.2 Rhipicephalus sanguineus | reverse complement strand
ATATGCATAGATCAGCAAATCAATCAAAACGCAGACGTCGCGATTGTTTCAGTCCCTGCCAATCAGCCCAAGCTTTACTGAATGGGTAGCGATTTACTTTATTATATGATGCCAGTAGTCATCCTGAGGCCCAACGTATTTTGCAGGTATTCTCACGCCGTCAGCGTTCCATGGCAAAATTCATAAAGCACCTGGCTAAAACTTTAGCGTCCTCTTTGGTATAAGAAGCTTCTCAGCCTGTGATACGCATGTTCTTGCTCTTCGTAACTTCTCAATGTAACCTAGAAGAAAGCATTTTGTTTTTTCATTGCAAAGCCATATCCTAGCTTTCATACAACAATCTCTCATCAATAGACAATTGCTATAGCGATGGCCTCAAAACATGGATTCACAGAACACCACGAAGGTAAACAAAAAAAAAGCATCGAGTAGCGCATGAATAGGAGCTTTTGTGTTGGCCATGATTCGAATTTTAAAACTACGCTTTCTTCAGCGCCCTTAAATTCTATTTTATACCAGCGGGCAGCGCTAAATAAGCTACAAATGTTTTATTGCATTGTTCGAATACTTGAACAAGAGCAAAGCGCTTCACATTTGATCGGTTCGCCATGTAATCTGGCGTAAAGTAGATGTCTTAGTTTTACGTCGCAAAATATTGCATCGTGCGCTCCTTTCTCTCTATTTTAGCGGCCCATTACGTGCGTAACTACTGCTTTGCGCAAGCCGCGTCCGAATTACTGGGAACCTTCCAGATTACTTTAAAACCTTCCTGTATGATTGCACGCACAACGCGAGCATTAGAATTTATTCTGGAACTTACGCGGCCACCAGCCATAACGTTGGCATATTCGATGGCACATGTATAACTGCCGACGCGTTTACCGCTCGGCAGATCACTCGACGGTCAACGCTGTTCTTGTCGCTATCAGTGTACAACTTGAATTGCTTGCACTTTGAACTTTTCATTTTCGGGGCACAAGTTCGCCCAAATAAAGAGTTTCGTCTAGAACACACCGAGTGCTGCCTTCGTCAACGTCATGATCGCGTAACAATATGACATGTTTAAGTGCCGACCACTTCAGGGGCCCGGCCTGTCGTATGCTGTGGTATGCTGTCATCGTATGCTGCCGTAGCTTGGCGTAACGCAGGCAAACCACGAATAGCATAGCCATCTGTAGCATATTGAGCGCGCGCCCGCGCCGAGGAGTAGTCTTCTTCCTTTTGTTCTTCCAGCGTCTTATGTTTTTCGAGCGTCTTGATTCAGGGGCCCGGGCTGTCATATGCTGTCGTATGCTGTCGTCGCTTCGCGTAACGCAGGCAAAAGCACGTATAAAAAGTGAAAAAAAACAGAGGAAGCAAACGAGAAATAGAAAGAGGGAGTAAGAAAGGGGAAAAAATATAAAGAGCAAGAAACAAAGTAATAGATCAACGGAGCGGAAAAATAAATAGAAATAAAGAGAAGAAAACAGGCAGAAGAGTCGGAAAAAGAGAAAGAGAAAGTAACAGAAAACCGAAGGGAAGCAAAGAAATCTGCCCTGCTCCGCACTTCCTTCTGGCTTGGCACCCTTAGTGTGAAGTTGCCTTGATTTTATCTTCATTAAACCGGTCAGTGATCTAAACGTCGTTGCTGGCAGACAAGTGGAGTGACCATCGATGAGCGACCATGGTACGTCGCTGCGCACGCCAACTAATCACTTTCTGTGTCGCGTATTAGAAGCAGCACTGCACAAAAATATCTTACTTGACGTAAAGTTGCGTCTGTAAGTTGCATAACGTGGTTGTATTGAAGTAGCTACGTCGTGAAAAGCGTCGCAGACCATGAAGAGCGCCGTGGAACGCGGGGACCAATACATCTGCGGCTCCACCACTTGCGTTTATGGTTTTCGCAGCGTTGGCCATTCGACATGAAATTAAGCGCAGCGCCTTATGCTTCAACATGTTTTGAAGAACCAGAAAAAATGAGCTACGTGGTATTCAGTAAATAAGCCGTTGCGCAGTGACTATAAGTATACTACCAGAGGAAGCCAGCCCACACACGAAGGTCTACTGTCCTCGCTGTCTCCGTGTTGGGTCACGTCTTATGAACAACAATAAAATGCGTCGCTTCCGCATGCTTGAATTAACCTAAAGAAAACTAGTGTACTTTTGGCTGGTAGTCAACCGACGTTCACAAAAAACACAATAAGTTCAATGATGATGGAACGAAACCTATAATTGTACGTGGCAACACAACGAACGTTCCCAGGAGAGCAGTGTACGAAATGGTGGCATAAAAAAGAAAAAATAGACCACCTGTGTCGCATATGGTGAACATATGTTAATCATAAAACAGGCTAGATTCGCGAAGGAATATTTTCATGGCGAACTTTACGGCACAACTTCGACAGCCTCATTGGATAGTGTCTTGAAGCGCATAGTTATTGCTGTTTGTGCGCACCTGGTGTTTCTTTTCTTCGGGTGACTTTGACAGCCATCGCCACAATTGAATCAAAACGTCGCTGCATAGCGAAGGTGGTGCTTTCGTTTGCTTCATTTCGCCTGCAAAACCAAAGGAGAGAAGGTCATTAAACCTGATGGCCACTCCTAAATTTAGGAGAGGTGCTATTCAGTGCGACAAGGGTTGAGATCTGGGCGCAAGAGCTTTGTATGTTACCCTTAACTGCACCTGCGAAAACAGGGGTCCGTGGCTAACAGCAGAATTGAGCTTTGAAATCATTAAGAATTTTTTTTTGTTTTAAACTTGCAGCTGTATTTTTAGGCCGTTATCGACACATTTAATGCACTTTTAATTTGAACATGGCTGTGTGCAGTTATAGTTTTCTACGTTTTGATATATACTGAGTATGTGCAGCGCAATGAAACGAAGACAATAGAAGACGAGTCATTGCGCTGCACACTCATTATATATCAGGACATGTACCAACTAGCCGATCAACGGATCCTTCTAGAATAAATTTTCTTGCTTACATTATGCTGACTGTTATGTTGACTCCATATTTGATAAGGCATCTACATGACGCATATGGCACCCGCTCAAGACAGACCCTGTCAGGTCACACAATTATTTGTATTTTTGCGACTTTATTCGGCAGTTTCGTGGTGTTATTCAGCTTGCATATTGCTTACAATTATGCTTGCATATTGCTTGAATATTCAGCTTGCATATTGCTTGCAATTATGGCTTTCATATATAACAACGTAATCTTTTACGTTCTGATGTTACTGAGAGAACGTTTTTTGGTGAAATTCTGACACCTGCATGTTGTATGTTTGACCTACTCAAGATCTAAGGAGTAGCCGGCGTATTAATTGTGCGTCAACATCTCCCTTTATCATATCAATAAATAAACAAGGGAAAAGAAGCATATGGAAGGGAAGATAGCATGTACGGATTATGAGGACAGTATACAGTGAACGACACAAATACACGCGCGATGTGCAAGCATCGCAAGTTCAGCGTTCATCTTGGAAGACATCCAACAGGGTGCTCCGTACCAGTGCTACTCGCAGAAACGTACCGCCAAACACAATAAAAAGAAAACGCTGTAATAAATTAAAGGCGGCTTTGCACTCATCCCCAGTGTCCGCTTAAATGGCTGGCTTATGCTTAATTTTCGTTATGAGGTTTGCATTTAAGCCCAGTGTGAATACATAGGGGTGTTATAGCCGGATGCATGACAGATATTCAAACCACCTGAAAAAGCGCAAAGCAACAGTCCCACAAGGAAGAGACGCATAGACAAGCGCTCGTACTCTCCATGTGTATCTTCCATGTGTGAGTCTTGCTATGCACTGGTTGAGACGTCTGAGTCGACAGATGCACTTGCATGCATAGTCAGTTACCGTAGCAAACAGGCATGCAATGTCGGCACCATGCTTCGCAGCCTTGTGGCGGTGTACTTGAATTACTTTATCCTTACACGAAACTGTGCGCGTGCTCACATTGACAGATTCGGTAGAGGGACAAGCTGCTTTACCTGTGATAGCGCTTACCAGCACACCGATTATTATAGTTGCGAAGATTGCGAAAAAGCTGCTCCAAAAGGGTGATATATCAAGCAAAGAGAATGCTTCCGTTGACCTGTAATGAAGATTTGGTGATTAATCCAACAGCTTTTAGAAAAAATATTTCGCAGGTGACAGATATTTGGTTCATATGGCACTGCTGTAAAGTCACTAAGTAAATCTCGTCGGTCGAACTCAAGAAGGAAGCACGTCTAAATGGGCCAGCTGCTCGCCTTTCTTCGTATGACATCCGAATTTTTTTCTATCGCTTCACCCTTTAGGCGAACGTGTGACTTTTTTTGGTAAAACTCACTCGTGGGATATGCCTAATCCTCCGTCTATTGAGCGTGCTTGTCTGGTATATAGTTCAACAGATTATCGGCTTTGACAATACTAAACATGTTATCACAAGTGGTGGTGTGCTCATATTTGGCTTTAATATATACGCTGAACTAATCTTTCAGCCAATCAATATATCTGACGATCGTAAATATTGCGCTATTTTCACCTAATCAATAAATCTGACGATCGTAAATATTGCGCTCTTTGAAAAGACGTGTGAGGTTTTAATTAGGAAGACAAATGGTCGCGACGGACTGAGATACAGGAACTGGTGAACACAGTATGGCGGCGCTTCCTTTTCGAGCAAGATAAAAAGCGTCAATAACTGCGAACCTACCTTCTTTCAAAAACTTTGCTCCTGTTCATATATCTGGTGCCCGATGTGTAGTTACCAGGACAGTAATCCAATGACACAGGCATCCTCGGAGGCGTTTTTCCACTTCGAATTACGTGCGTCATGTGCCATAGCTGAAATGCTGCTGTGAGAGCCGTTGCGACACCAGCACCCTGGAACAGTTGCACGCATGTTTGGCGCTCTCTGAGCGCGCTGGAGTTTCTTGTGTTCTAATGAAAACCTCATAACACCGGAGCTCGTCATGAAGCAACATTTCTGACTTATATTAGCGTGTTTGTTTGCTGGCTTCTACAGTAGCATTTGTCCTGAGCATTTTCTTTGTGCCAGTATTGGGGAGGCTGCAAAATCGGTTATCGTAAAGCAGGCAACTATATTTCACATTGATATTTTATGACTCAGCAAGTAGTTGCGAATAATTATTGTGTATCAGAAGAACGCAGCAATGTAGTTGACATTTTTTTTAAAAGCCAGCAGTTGCCACTCCACAATTTTCAAGCAGTGCCTAAACGTAATATATATCATTAAGCATGTATGCTGTCTCCGTATCCGAAGAGGATGTTTTTTTTTTTAAATTAAGTAAACCTCGAGCTCTGAACAAAAGAAAATTTCGCCTACCTTTGAATGAACAAAGGGAAACAGTGCCGCCAAAAGGCATAGTCCCACAAAAGGCGCTGTGATCGATGCATATACCATCAGAAATACCTAAAAGACGAAAAAAAGTAACATGATGTGGACAATAGTACTTGCGCAACAAGTGTGAACCTCGCTAAGGAAACAGCGTACTGCACCATACATTATTCAGTCCTTAAACTGTAGCAGGCTGGTTGTAATGCCACTGAGAGGGCCATCGCAAGACGACCTTCAGCCTTCAGTGCTTCAGAGTGGCTTCAGCATCCAGAAAGCAAAACATTTCCAGCTTGTACTGTTCATTTTGCTCTTTCAGTTTTATTTATGTTTACGTTATCATGCGCAGAGCACCCGTATATATAGCCACATATTCTGTATAGAAGTTGCACAGAAGTTTGGAGTCTCGACAGATTTGTTTCATATATTGTCAACATGAAAGCGACAAATTTTATGGGGTGTTGCACAGCACATTGAATATAGGCACTCCTTAAAGTGTCCGCACTGTACTTTTTTATTCATTTTATTTATTTATTAATACTGTCAACCCTCTGCTGAGGGTCCTTACAGAGAGGGTAGAAATAAATGCAAAAACCAGACAAACAGGTATGCCAAGTGGCAGCGCAATCATTTAAATACATGTCTAACAATTTTTCAAATTGGCAAACTATTGGCAAACAATTTTTCAATGCAAACTATTAAGCTCTACAGTTGTCAAGAACTCCTCCAACAGAGTTGCGGAAACCTAGGTGTTCAAGCGTTGCGTGGAAACGCTTGTGCGCGTCTGCATTGCATTGTGTCATGCTATGTTTTTTTTTTTTTTTCAAATTGGGTGTGTTGCCACATCTGCGTAAACAACCCCTGAAGTTATGCAGAAGTATCTAGCTACCACGGCGCATATTGCCATGCACGCTTATTTATTTGTTATTCCCTCAGAGAGGCCATAATCCCCTCTGTGGCTCTATAACAGTACGCGGCCACCAAATAATGCAGTGTTGAGGCATCAGGTTTGCCTTTTGTACTCCAGTGCACGAGTTCAGAAAAAGGGTAATCCGCAGCAGCTTGCTGCTGCGAATTAGGTGAGGGGAATACCCGCAGCAAAAAGGGCAGTCCAGACACGAAGAAAGCGCGCAATTTTCAACGTATTAGTAGGTCTTCAAAAATAGCTTGAAGGTGGCGACAAAACGCCATCTCTGCAGCCCCTGTTGGGAGCACGGTTCAGCGTCTCTACAGAGAGAGGGAAAGGGACGAAAAGGATGAGAAATGAAGAGACGTAGTTCACTAAGGTTGAGCGTTGGGCTAGTTGGTGCAGCATAATTCGATATTTCACAACGCAAGGAACGAGGACGACATCAGCGCCGATTGGTGTTGTTCACGTTGTCCTCGTTCATTGGGCTATGAAACATCGAAGGTGAAGAGGGAACCAGCAGGAGGGAGAAGCCTCAATACCACAGGACGGAGAGAGAGGCCTTTACAACCGGGAGTCAAGGCCGGTGTGGCATGGGCAGAACGCTCGTCTTCCAAGTGCTCCCCTGACGACGAGGAACTACGGACGAGCTTTAATTGAAACGGGTATGCTCTGCACCTTATTTTCCGCGCCCAAGTCACCAAGTTTGACAAAGGATGGGGAAGACAGACACGAAGAACTTGCTTGGCAAACTAACGTTAGGCATTGAATATCTGCACATGATTGTGCGAAACACTGACGCGTTCAATGGACTCGTCAACAGAGTGGCTGCAAATCTGTGGTAGGTGCAGAAAGACCTTGACAGAGAAATAAACATAGCGTGGCTCGTATTTCCGCCAGCATCATCGCATGCATCAAGAGCAAACAATTTAGACTCAATGAAACGAACATTCTGTTACAATTAGGCCTATCGACTTGATTCATACTCCTATACACAGCTCGGCAACACCTCTTTACAGCACTCATCCTAACAACAACTAAGCAGTTTGCACTAGGTTGCGCAAAGCTTGCCACATCGATTTTTTTTTTCAATTTTTTGTACCCTCACAATGCATTCTACCCTCTTCTTTTTTTATTTCATTCCTTGCATCCCTTTCTCCCAGTGTAGGGTAGCGAACCGGACGCGCGTCCGCTTGACCTCCCTGCCTTTCATTCTTGTCCCTTCTCCTCTCTCCTCTTTGTACTGTCCATGTCGCAGGGTTGATAGCAAATATCGCAGGGCTGCCTTTGAATCGCTGAATATTTGTCATGCTCAGGTTTGTGATTGACTACCCATAGTGCAGCGTGAAGAGCTGAATGTTCCGCGGCCATCGATGTCGTTGGCTGGTGTGTCGTAAAACTGCCTGCAATAGCTCTCGCTGAAGCAGGCGCTGCTGCGGACGAACAATGAACAGTTGTTGAGACAACAGTATAAGTATGTACATGGTCGGCATTCCCCTCGTGCAGAAGAAGGAGAGATAGTTACTTCGGAACAAGTGATAATTTTATGATTCCCGATAGAGTTAGCTTCACTGCAGGATGAATGAAGCGCCAAGGAGTAATCGATGGCTTAAATGAGGGGCTGAAGCCTGACGGAAAGTTGGCAGGGTAGTTAGAGATCGTTGCACAATAGGATGCATGTGGCCTTTGTGAAGGCACTGTGCGAAGATGGTGACAAAAGGCTCGTGTAAAAGTCTAATGTGAGCTCTCAAGCCACACACTGCAAGGTGCGCTTGTATCGCTTGGCCCCAGGTCATCGCATAGTCGACTCTCGACGTACAGTTTGCCACAGCAAGGCAAAATCTCAGCGCCTCAGCTTGTGCAGCCTGTAAGGCGGGGAGATTTGCCTCGGAAGTGCTGGCTAGTACGGCCAAACTATATATAATAAACTGGGAAAAAGTGTTCTGTACAAAGACGATATTTTTAGCGCAAAAGTGGAAAAGAAAAGAATATTAGGAAGAGAAGAAAAGAACACAGTGCATAGACTCGCCCTGTGCATTGTGTTGTTTCCTTCCCTTCTTAACATTCCTTTCTTTTCCACTTTTGCGCTAAAAAATGTCGCCTGTGATAGATCACCAACTCGCCCAACAGGACGTTTTATTGATGTTCTGTACAGTTTCGATATTACTTCTGACTACATCCCCCAAGTTTTTTTCAAGCAACTTGAACAGGTGGGGAGTTTCTATCAGGCGCTATTTGGTGTAGGTCACATGCGTGCTCTAATTCAGGTCTCTATCAATGGTTCGGCCTGTAATAAAAAGGGCACAGGGTGTGATTCGTTGGTGTGAATTCCACGAATGCACATTTTCCTGTGGATATTTTAGGCGTTGTTTGCCGCTTTCCCAAATGCATGGTGTTATATCGGTTATTCTGAACTCTTTAACCTCCCTGTCTTAACGCTCCCTCCCTTCGTTCCCTCATTCCTTTGGAAATTGTGTTACTTGCTAACTACGCCATAAAACTTCATTATAAGTCTCTTTTCATATCGGATACCCTCTTGAAATTAGCATTCTTGAATTGCACGCTATGCGCATTGACAAACCTTACTGACACGCAACAAGAGGCTTCTGTAATAACTGGTGCTATTTATCTTTTAAGCTGAAATACAGTACTGCTAAACTTTCTTGTTTTGCATGGTGTAAGAAGGCATCATATAAAAAGAACTTGAGCTTCTCGCACTCACCCTTGTCAAGGATCCCATGTACACGCACAACGTGCCGTAAATGGTCATCAGGACACCTAATATCAGGGCTGTGGGACAAGATATGTTCAGCCTAGCAAGAATTAGTTGATTGGACAGTACATGAGCTTGAGAACAAATAGCTGCTACGTATGCTTGATTTACGCCTTCGTCAAATTACACGGCAGCACATGCGTAATCCATTACGGCTTCTAGAAGGCTGAAGAAATCTGTCAAACATGATTTTACGATACATAAGTGAAAAAATCACAACTGTGCCGGGAGAGACAACGACGTAATTCACCGCAGCATTTGCGCCTAACTACAAAGCCACCCAGATTCGAACTTGGGCTAGGAGTGTAGACATTCGTAATTGTGGACACAGTTTTATAGCAATAATATTTAGGCATATAATACAATTCTGCAATGTCGCCTGAATATTACAACGAATAATGTAATTTGTAATGAAGTGCTACAATGGGTTGAAGAAGTTGTGAGCACAGTATAACACGGGTACTTTATCTCTTAAGAAATCACACTGCTTGCACATGTTGACATATTTCTATTTCGCTCATACTAACTTCTTGTACGAAGTTTAAGGCAGTCATTCAAGAAATTATTAGCATATATTGAAAACAAATTGTATTTCTTTAGTTTATTCTCGTTTATTAACGTTCGGTCGTTATGAGAAATGTGAAGCAATATGGTATGACACCTACCGAACCCAACAAAGTTTCATGTAATATAGCTTGCTGTCGACATCCACACATGGATTACAGAAGCATACCGTACATCAAGAGGTCTTTATCTATTTATTTCATGAGACACGTCTAATTAAATAATATCGTGTTCACAAATACCGCTGTAGTTCATTTGACGAAATGCAATATTCAATTTTATTAGAATATAACGTTTTCCCCCTAGCTAAATCAGTCACGATCGTAATCAATCTGCCAAGTATCCAAGTATCCGAGCCATTAAAAGTATGTCAGTGAAGAGCTCATCATGCAGTTCCATCGAAGTAGCATATTTACCTTCGTTTTCAACACAATAATGCGTTTATCACTAGGTGCCTTGTCATGTGCGTAGCAAACGGGCATATAAATTATTATGGTTACGACAAAGCTTTAGGAAAACACGGAGGCTCGAAGAGATTACAAATCTTTCAAAAAGTGGTGTCGCTGGAGCCAACATTTCGACAAGTGTAGTCGTGCTCATCAAGACAGCTATTGCGTTCCTTGGGTACTATACTTGTGAACAAGATACGAGTCTGTATTTTTACGTATCTATGTGTTCTTCTGCAGTATCTATGTGAATGGAAGTTAGATTTAAGTAGGTGAAACGTGGGCTCGTCAAAGTCTTGACCTTCGTCAACTCCAGCGACATTCCCCGTTGAATGATTTTTCATAATTACGCAGTTGCTCTTTGTTCCCACTTTACAAATACATTTCTAACTTTCAATGAGGACTTATGCGCCTTTTCATGGCAATCAAAGAGCACCGTATATAAATTCAGAGAGAACTCTTAATAAATTAGTTGGTTTTGTTAAACCTCGCCAATGGTCACAATGACCCCCTTGGTAAATTTTTGATTACTGCAATGACTAAGGTGTTTTCTTTAGGAACAAAAAGAATAACAGCTTGCCTGGCCATCACACACAAATCCTTCTTCCTTCTCACTTGCATTTCTAGAGTTCGTAATTCTCGAATGCTCTGGAATAAAACTACGCCTACGTAGATATGAGTCCATGTCAATATATATGTGGTATGTATGATTCAAAAGAATCAAAGAAAAGTCAGTGCACATTTCTTTATTTAGGCATGTGTTTTAAAATACTGGGGCATATGCGCAGCTTTTTTTATGTAGCTTACCTGTGCATCGTGTAATCCATAAAACGTGTTTTTCAGAATTTTTGAAATGATGAGATATGACATCGACGTATAGAATGGTCGCCTGAGAATTAACCGTGGAGGATATCGTGCTGGACGATGAGAAAAAGAAAAAAAATGTTGAAATCAGTTTACACATGTCTTCCCCCACTGGAATACGTTTAAGCGGATGCCATTTATAAAAGAAAAACATGCCGGGTGGCACAAAAGAGACGCTGAAGCCTTGTTCTCATTCGAGACTAAACTTTCTCCCATGGAGTAGTTATCAGTAACCAATTCAAGTAGACAATGGACCCAACTATAAATACAGATTTTTGACAGCCTGCGCAGTAGTCTCGCTGCAAGTCTCCCTGCAAGTTACGTCGCAAACGAAATTCAAACAACGTCACTAACTACACCTGGACCTGAACCATAAGCGCAGCAAACGTATGTTGCTTAAACATGCCGTCGTTAGTGCTACAAAATCATTCGTTTCTTACATAAAAATAAAGGCTCAATATTTTAACGCGCAGCATTATGTGAATACGAGATGAAAGAGCGGTTCGGCGTAAATGGTCTGCGTGTGTTCGTTGTCGGAAATCAGCTATACTAATCCTCCTTAAACCATTATTTCACTGTTTGAACAATTCAACGCTCGTAAAACTACTCATTCACTGAGATTATTTCCTTAGTATAAAAGAAATTTCCAAATTTGATATTCCTGTAACAATTCCAGCGTTTCTTTTTTTTTATTTTCAAGCTCGCTTTTCGCTGTCAAGCCAGATTATTTTATATTTCAGCGCTGCGGTGTCCGACATATGGAGCCTGCTTTTGTTAGCACTACCTTTTTCCTCCGTTGTGTAACGTGCAGAACAAAAAGCTGCTAATCTCTCTTTCACTTTATAATGAGCCATATAAGCAAGCACTCTCGAAAATGTTGATTCTTTACTATATCGCAGAAAATAAATCATACCTTGTTCCGGCACACACGACGCCAGCTAGGAATAGACCTAGAAAACCTGGCATGTGAACCAAGTACGTGTTGATATAGTAAGGGAGGATCTGTAATAGACGAAGCTTTAGAAAACGCATGTCGGCCCTGAATAAAACTTCGGTTATGCCTAGTTCGTACATAACCTTTACGTTGAAGATTTCAGAGTAAACCAGCACAGACCACAAAGAAAATATGATACAAGCGCTGTCGCTGTCCTTGAGTCTGTAGCTCAGAAAATTACACCATCTCCCGCTAAAGGGGACCATGAGGCGATGCGAAGCCGGAGCACTTGCACGATCGCGTTCCGTTGGCGTTCGTTGGGCATGCTACCGACCTTGCGTCGTGGAACGCGAAAGAGGGACGCTACGCGCGTCGTATCTTCCATCTAGCCTTAATTCTCACAGGGCGAGCGGGGAACGCGGTCGACAGGCGGGCGAGAGGAAGGCAGCGTAGGAGAGGAGAGAGGAGGGGAGGGGACGCGCATGCGCTCGAGCTCATCGCGTCGTTGTGCAGGAGAGAATTTCGGCATGTCTAGCCCGCGTTTCAGAGGAAGAATGGAAAGGGGGAGGGTAGAGGGTAAGTGGAGAGGGAGAGGGAGAGGGGAGAGGGTAAGCGGAGATGGAAAGTGAAGAGGGGTAGATGACAGGGGGAATGGTGAGGGGTAGTGGAGAGGACGTGCGTGGAGAGGGTATGCGCATGCGCAGTAAGGGTGGTCACGCCGTACACCAGCACCGGATTGAGCTCGACCTTAAGATACTTCGCATCTAAAAAACTCTGCTCAGCCGGGCCGGCTGACTCGCAATCAGGGCTGAATTCTGAAGCCTTCCTTTCCTTTCAACGATGTCCTAACTTTGCGTGCGCAGCTCTAAAGGCTTACTTACGGCAAGTTCATGGATGAAGCAAGCATATACTAGAAGCTTCCTTCATCGGTCTTCACGAAAGGAACCTTTCGCTGAGTAACGAAAGCAATCCACGCGTATTAATTCGAAAGCATTTAGCATAAGTCTTACGTGCAAAACTATTTATTCAGAGAATGCTAAATTCTTTTGTCAATACCTTTATCATTAAAAATTGCATAGGCGCTCCTTCAAAATACGTCCGCTTATTCGCGTGAATTAAAAAACTACTGCGATGTAAAGCGAATTTAATAATACGGATACATGTTTGTGCCGATGGGTCTTGTAGGAAACTTGGTCGTCGGGAGAAATTTTATCAAGTAGCCTAACGCCAGTACACAGCCAAACCTCTGCTGTGCAAAACGTTTAGGCTTCAAATACGGCCACCCTTTGGCACATTTCAATGCAGGAGCTATGAAAGATTCAAGGACATTGACTTACTTGTCCATCTAGAGGAAATGACCTGTCCCAATTGATATTGTACTCCTTACTACAGCGCCTCTCTTAAACCTCTAGACATTCTTTAAATATTTAAACACCGTAATTCCGCAGTCATCTTTAAAAGAGACTTTGCACTTACTTGATCAAGGCTCTTGATGACACCAAGAAGCCCAGGATCGCAGCCCCGGAACCATATAGTCAGCGACACTCCCATTGACAAGCCCAGCGTGTAAAGGAGCACAAGGAGAATTGTACCTGTCATCGCTGTTCTGCACAGAAAACCAAGAACGTTGGCTGCGTGTGAAAACTGCGGGGAGAAAACAGTTGCACTACACGGGTGGAGCAGTAATATTCAGGGCACTGATCTGTCGAGCCAGATTAACGTTATTAATCTACGCACACTTTTCGTTTATGCAGATTCACACTTTTCAACTACGGAGCAGTCTAAGGGACCGCCCTGTTGTCGTCTCATGTCTCGCGTTGGTGTCACGCAGGCCCCGCGTTTGATGCATATAAGCAGAGCAGGCTGCACGCTCGGAATGCTAGCGTCGCCGAAGGCCTAATTCTTATGTCCGAGCCAGTGACGGGACAGCGAAACGGCAGCGTCGGGAGTTAGGCACAAGGCGAAGCAGAGGTGAAATGCCCTCGCCTCGACTTAGACGCGCCACGGTCGGAGCAACAAGCAGTACAAAAAGAGTACGAAGGAGGCCATAAAACAGGAAATAGATAATCGCAAAAAGAATCATAGAATGAGAAGAAAAGAACAGAGGAGTATATAAATTTCACATTCTCGCATGAAAAGAACACAAAAGAACAGAAAAAAGCAGATAAACCCAAGGGAAACGCAGGCGAAGCAATGCTCCGCAGTTCGTACAGCTTTCACTTGGGGTGGAAAGGCTTTGATTTTTTTTCTTTGCAGCTCTACTGTTGGCGGGTACAGCTAAATGTCCTAATATGCTGACGCGTTGCTCATAGTGTCGTGTCTATATATCATCATCAATTGTACGACTTCCTCCTGCGCATATATCATCAGAGGATATGCCATCTTCCCATCTTCCTCATCGTAGCTGAAGCTCCGCTAAAATGAAATGGATACTTATAAGTGGTGCAGGTGCTAAAGCTCCAAAATAAGAGATTCTCCGGTGCTCAGGGAGAAATCAATGGCGCAGTGTTTAGCACGGATTAAGGCAAAATAAAATGCGAAATGTATGCATACATTTAAATGCGCGTGTTTTATATTAACAAATGAAGCATAATGATCAACTTCCTTATGCTTTTTAATGCCAACGCGCGTCGAAGGCACCTCCTAGTCAACTATAAAAAAATTCACGCGGTCTCTTTCGCATTTACCTTAGACTACTCGAAGGCGAAAGACATCTTTTTCCCTCCACGTTGCTGCTTTGAGGGGTGTTGCCGTCGTCGGCGTAACCGATAGAGCGAACGAGGACGAAAGAGAGCGGACACGGAGCGCAGCGGAGGATGAAAGATGGCGATAGTGAGGAGAGTGCGAGAAGGAGGGAAGGACGGTGGCGAGACGACAGGTACCGCGGTGCCGTCGTGCGGTCGCCGATAACGTCACCACTAAGGTATACGGCGAGGCTTCCACCGGTACCATAGATGGAAATAAAGCGCTGCATGAACGGATGCCTGTCTGTGGCAGCTCCTGTGAAACGCGCCCACACGCTGCCTTCCGCGGTCCCCCGGTTAGCGAGGCAGTCGCGCCTCAACTTATCGCAAAATCGAAACACCTGAAGAGCTGCGCTCAAAATTCGCATTAGGCAGTATCGTAACCGTCGGTGCATTTTTCTACTTAATGTCTGTTAACAAATCAGCGACCCAGTTACCTGGATTGATGAGAATTCTTTAAAAAGGTTCCTCCTGTTTAGGGAAGTAATACGACCATGCAAGTCAAAGCACCACTGTAAGCTCAAACGGGGTGGCGACGAATTATTTAAAGATGACTTTTGGTATTTATGCTAAATTAGTACTTGTATCTTTAAGTATGTAGGCTAATCAATAAAATTCGTAAATAAATATACATGAACGTTTGTTTTTATTGTAGAGCAATCTTTCGAAGCGACTACTCCACCTGCAGTTGTGGAAGAGTTAAAGGATAAACTGAGATGTAAATTTCTGCAGGCAGCACGTACGTGATGTACGTGCAAGGTATGTTTACACTGTGCAGTATGATTGCAGCCTTTCTAGATTAGTACATGCATTTCCATTTGGGAACGTTAGAAGCGTCTTTTAAAATCGGCGTATTATCGATACTGTGTTAAAATAAGTGAACATCTCACCTACTAAACATACATCGACAATATCAGCAAGTGCAGTTCAGTTCGAACAGTTAGGCACGCACATAGACATGAGTCGGCAAGAAGAGCAAAAAACATGGGAATTTGCTCACCACCGCAGTTGCGTCATTCTAAACGCTACCTCCTATGATTCTGTGCAAACAGACTGTGCCAGTAAGGTCATTTTGATGTATGTGGTGGACCGTGCTTTGGGTTGCGTTGATGTAGGATGTATTAAAGAACACGATGTTTACGAAGGTTAAGTAAGCGAAGCATTACTGTTACCTTTTTGCCTCGTTCAGGGTTCTCGACGCCACCAGCCGTTGAGTAACAACCTGATCGAGACACAGTCTGTAGATTACAATTGCAGAGGAGCCCAGAAGGCAAGACCACACGTTTTCGTCACTCGTCATGTCAAAACTGAAGCTGTCAAAAAAGAAGGAAAATTTGTGTGAATTTGTATTTACGCATAAACACGTAAATAAAGCGCTTTAAAATTACAGCACTTTATTTAGGTTAAAACAAATTGTGGGAATTTATGTGCCAGAGTCATGACATTCGTATGGGCAACATTGTTGCAGTGGACTTCGGGTAAATTTTAATATCCGGGAATCATTCAACATGCTTGCCTTTTGCCTCCACTGATATGCAGCAGCCGCGCCAAAGAATTGAACCCGTCACATCGCAGTTATTCGCACAATGCGATAGACGATAGGCCACCGAGGAGTGTTAGAGATGCCATTTCTACATTCCGCGTACTCTTAAAATACCTTAGCTCTAAGAAACAAGACAGTGATCTTTAAACTTTCTATTGTTTTAAGAGGGAAGCTGTTTAGGCTATTGGTAAATTGTGCCTCGTCGTCAAAAACTCCACAGGTTAATATGCGCCACGAGAACTGGGCAAGTCCAACTACCGAATATAGCAGGTGCGAGAGTTAAACTAAAACACTGCCCGGCGAAATGGAGCGCGTGAAACACGTGAAAGAGAGAGATATAATGAAAAAGAAAGAGATATAGAGAGAGAGAAAGAAAGAGAAATGGAGAAAGACAAAAGAGAAAGAAAGAGAAAATAAAGTGAAACAAAGAAAGAGAGAAGGGTGTCGACTTGGGCTTGTTGGTTTGTCGTCATCGTAAACTCTTGCGCCAGAAAGTCGTAGACAGGGAACACAAAACGACACACACGGAGCGCACACTGTCAACAAACTTTATTAGCAGAGCTACGTGAAGAGAGAATCACGTCGCTAGCCATGTTAAATTCCGGAACTGTCATTTGCTTTGTCGACAGTGTGGTGCACTGGAGTCTGCAAAATGGGCGGCGTCAACAAAAACCCCAACTTGGTTTTTGAAAATGTCTTCTCTCTTCCTAAGTTAACAAGGGATCTTTTTAACTTTTATGGTTTACTTAATATTACTATTAGTTTAGTACTTTTCATTTTATTTTATTCTTTGCGACGTTCGCCTGAGGAGCCGGAGCTAATCGCGGAGGCCACGGACCACTTAAATAACTTAGTGCGGTGCCGTGTGTACTCGGCGCAACTTTGTTTTGCAAACACTCTTTCAGAGCAAAAAAAAAAAAGAGGAGTTCACAGCCAAGCACTTTACTTTCGCCCGCGTTTCAGTTGCATGACGCTCAGATAACAAAAATTTGAAGAAAAATGAGAGCATCTCCCAGCAACATCGAGTAAACACAAGAGATAAGCACTGAAAGAATATGTTGTGAAAGAATTATTTGCTGGGCTAATTGGTGGTGCATAACTGGATGAGACATATTAGCGCTTGTCTTCGTCTTTTTTTGTGTTCATCGTTATATTTCTTGTGCTGATATGTCTCAGCTTTATTCTGCGCAGCGAACATCATCGGTAATGGATATATTCTAGTTATTTTGTACAGCTATTCCATCACATGGGAAGAACGCCGTGTAGCATATATGATCGACATGTAAATTTTAGGGGCGAAGCTCCTTAAGGCGGCACCCGTTCGTCCCTCGTAGTCGTAGTCGTAGTGCGTAACCAGTCTTACGCTTTGACCTCCAAGGTGGTGCCGGTGGGAGATTTTTCCTGTGCGTTGTTGAACAATAAAAAATTCGCAGCGTTAGCTAAAAGCCGACTTCTTCTGTCTCATTCCCATTAGCAGCCATTCTTTACCTCCAAGGTAGTGCCTGGTGAGATTTCTCCTGTGCGTGATTAAACAATAAAAATTTTGTTCAAAACGCCGTTGATTGATGAAATAAACCAACGAAAGACGCCAGATGCTTTGTAAAAGCAAAACGAAAGAACGCCAGATGTTTCTAAAGCAAAACGAAAAGACGCCAGCTGCTTAACGAAAGACGCCAGATGTTTTCTAAAGCAATGGTTTTCTAAACAATGAAAATTCACAGCGTGCATGCAAAATTAAAGTGAGCTGCAAGTCGTCATAACTCATCGAACCTTTAGTATAAACGCGCCCGATCTCACGTCGATGATGATGTACTGGGCAGAATTCACGGAAGATTCACGGTTTACCGATGAACCTCCGCAGCTTCGCCCACTCATCATCATTCACTCCGTGGATATGCTGTGATTTTTAGCGCGCACAAAAGACAAGGACAAGCAAGAGGCACACGAGCGCTTGTCCTTGTCTTTTGTGCGCGCTAAAAAACTTTAAATTATGGATCCATACCAACTTGCCCAGTTATCTGTCTTACTGTAACCGTATGAGTTGTACGAAAATCTACAGGGTGTCCGCATACTTCTGGTTTGATTAAGGGCGAGACTACTGACAAATTTTCGCCCTTTACGTTAGACCAACGTTATTTAACATAAATTCACAAGTGGAAGGAATATCAGTAAATTGCAATGAGAAGACGGTGTCACCTGTTCTATTGGTTAAAATACATGGTTCAACAAGAACGCACGAACTTAGTAAGAGAACTCGAGCTCAACTTACTTGCCAATGTAGATCCTCAAGTCTATGTCACGAAGCGGGCGGATCGTAGAATTTTCTGATAATGAGCCGATTACAATATTTGTGATAATTGTAACCTGAGCCGCGATTATAAACAAGAACTGCATGCAGTCTGTCCAAACAACACCACGGAGTCCTCCCTAATAGAGACAAGAAAGAGCCCAGGAGGCACAATTTGGTTTCGACTATACATTCTCAAAACTTTGTGTGCTATGCAACGTCAGAGATTACCGGATACTTTTCAACAACTATTTCGTTACTTACCTTTCAATAATGTATACATATGAGTAGAATGCTTTTAAACAAACCAGAGGGATTTTAGCGATTGTGGCAATGTTCCAAGGAATCACAGAACTTTCCAAAACATTAGCTTAGAATAATGGCTCCCGCTACTATAGGACCCTGATGAACATTTGTTTCAGTTGCTTGACAAGTACCTGTACTGGGACACATAACTTCATTTATTTTTAATTTCATAAACAAATATGAAGTTGGTTCATAGGCTCGTTACTTGTGTTGAGTTTAGAGGCATTTATTGGCACAGAAGCGACTAAGTCTATGCTGCTAGTGCCACATGGAGACAAAATTGATACGTGGATGCGCGTAGACTGCAATACTTAAAGGGACACTAAAGAGCAAAACGATTTTTCTCGCATTAGTAGTCTTCCACGATACCAAAAAAGTACACCATCTCCCTCTAAGGGGACCATGAGGCGATGCGAAGCCGAGCACCTTGCACGATCGCGTTCCGTTGCGTCGTTGGGCATGCTACCGACCTCGCGTCGTGGAACGCGAAGAGGGAAGCTACGCGCGTCGTATCTTCCATCTAGCCTGGCCGTTGATTCTCACAGGGCGAGCGGGGAACGCGGTCGACAGGCGGGCGAGAGGGGGCAGCGTAGAAGGGGGCAGCGTAGAAGAGGAGAGAGAAGGGGAGGGAACGCGCATGCGCTCGAGCTCAGCGCGGCGTTGCGCAGGAGAGAATTTCGGCATGTCTAGCCCGCGTTTCAGAGGAAGAGTGGAAAGGGGGAGGGGAGAGGGTAAGTTGAGAGGGGAAGGGGAGAGGGAAAGTGGAGAGGGGAATGGGAGAGGAGGTGTGCTGAGAGGGTACGCGCATGCGCAGTAAGGGTGGTCACGCCGCACACCACCACCACCACCACCGGATTGAGCTCCGCCTTAAGATACTTCGCATCTAAAACACCACGCTTGCTGCGAGAAGACGCTTAATAAGCGAGAAAACGCGCAAAAAGAAAATACAGGTGGCGACGCCACCTTGGAATTCCCGCACCATTTCCGTGACGTCACATCTTTTTGACGGCGCCTGCTTGGGCCTACGTAGTTCCTAATCGGTTAAATCGAAGTACATTGTCCTCTGAGGGGGCCAGAGACTTGACATAACGAGTTTGTGGAAATTTCGTCGAGCCAGTGGCGCCAAAATACGTTAAATGCTCTCTGAAGCCTTTTACATCACGAATTACAAAGTTCGGCGCGAAATCTAAAATTAAACTTTGAACTTGGTTTTCTCCTCTAATAATAAACCTATGGTGGTGAAATAAACTACACAAGAGTTCTCTGAGCCAATTTATCAATGTAAACCAATTCATTGTTTCTCTTTAGTGTCCCTTTAAATCATATTTTACAAAAATTTTGCACATAAAAAACTGACCGCATCTGTCAAAAAGGCCAATGGATCATCTCCTAAAGGTAACATTGAGAGAAGTGGTTTGTGTAGGTTATGCAGTACGCTGAAACGTCTTTGACAGTCTTTCGGTCCGCTGTCTTTTGTGCGCATCAGTTCCCATCAAGACGTAACTAAAAGGTGTAGTAACTAATAGTGACCCATGGGATTTATTACATCTTGGCACTTTCTTTTCGCTCAATGAGTAGTTTTGTGATATGTGTGTGTGCCCTATTTGAAGCCAACACAATTACTTCCATGAAACGTTCTTGACGGTAACATGTTTTCCATTCACCAAAGACCGGCTTACTGAGGCATCACAAACTGAATGGCTTTTTTCGGTAACTGTGCGACTAAAGGCAGACTCCACAAATGCTTTACTTTGTTAGACGTATCACGTGCACAACGCTTACGGCGAAATGATGTGATCGAAATTCCCACAAACCATATTGGGACGCTTAAAGCGTGGGTTTTGTACCATGATTTTCTTACCATTACAGGTGTAAAATGTTCCAGACAATCCAATGCCAATATTGCACCACAGAAGCGGCAGGCGAAATGCTGCAAGATGTTCACAATACACGATGTAAAATAAGCGATCAAGTTCTTCAAAAAAGTTCATACTATGAGTGCAGATTCTTCATTCGTAGTGCGTCTACAACGAAAGTGCGTCAGTGACACGACGGCAGTGGATGATGCGCAAAAGTGGCGCGCTACCGTTGTCTTTAGGTTACAGCCCAATTTTCGTATATGAGCACAGATCGCATAAAGAAACAATGAAGGGCCACCAACTAGCCAGATTCCTCGCTCTGTTTAGGACAATGTGTTGCGTATTTATAATTTGGGCATTTTATTCGCGAGAAGTGGGCTGATCAATGCAACTACACTGCTTTGACATTGGTGTTTTCGGTTGATTGTAGCGATACCTATTTGACAATCAATACTATACATCTTTCATGACCAGAAATCTCGTGGCACTTCGGACTTACTGTGACAAAGAATCAACGTGACAATCATTTCCTTTGGTCAGCTATGGCATGGTACAACGGAATCAAACAATTTTGTTTTATATCCTGGCTACGTGCAATGTTCATTGCTTTTTAGGCGAGGTTGTCTCGCTACAGTGTGATTCGCCACTCCAGCCCTGTTGGGAAGCTTTATCATTCAACCAGCGCTAGCTCATAAAGGTCTCTGCGACAATAATACATTTCACTCCGCGCATATCACGCATAATATTGATGATAAATTGCGCGTTCTAACTCTAGTCTAAATTCTTGAAATTAATTACGGCCTACTCAACTAACCAAGGAACAAGTGCCGAAAAATAATTTATTTTTTATAGAGTCACCTTGACACTTGCTGGCGGCATGTCATTGCTCGCTCAGGACTACCTGCTCTCGGATGATTTAGTTTGCACTTTAAGAAGCCATTGTAGCCAAAAGTAAAACGAACACAAGGTCAGATTCTACCGGCACCATGGGAGTTCGCAGTCGCTTCTTTATTGTCGCTTTATATTCTACAACAACAACTTTTTCAAAATTAAGCTGGCCGCAGATGCTCAGCACCTGCGTTCTCAAACAGCTCCGCACAGTGAGCTGCTGCTTATAATTCCAGTATTCGGTAAGCATATTGAAGTCAGCTTGGATATCTAAACGTAGAGATTGGGCGCGTAAGGGGATAGAGATGTTGCTGGCGCTGAAAGTTGGATGACGGATGAAGATGGTAAATAATAATTGTGAAGTCTGTCGGGTATTTTATCGACTGTTCCGACTCCGGGAGAGGGGTCAAACTAATACAGTAACCGAACTCTGACACAGTGCGAAACAATATATTCGGCATTGCATCTTTCACTGAAGAGTTGGTCAGAATGTTTCACTGTTTCCACTTCAGGCCGAAACTCTCATTGGCCTGTTTCAATCCACGTAGGATAATATTTTGTTGTAAGGCGTCCACATGGGAGGCCTAGGCCCCTCATGGGAGGCCTAGGCCCGGCCACTTAAACCTGCTGGTTTCCCTTAATAAAGTTTATTCCTCCTCCCAAGGCGTCCACATCTGACCCAATAAGGTTTGAAAAACCGAAGAAACGCAGCGCGCAGCTTTTATGTTGTGTTGCTTGGTACACTATTATGGACAATGCACTCCTGCCAATTGACTGTGGTTTCTTCAAGTAGCTATGAAAAGCGTTAATGACACCGTATTTGGTAGCGGAGGCATCGGGCTGCATTAGGGGATGATTCTAGGACTGTTTCAAGCAATTAGAACTAACATGAATATTTAGGGGGTAGGATAAAATACCGACACACTAAAACGTATTAACGCCCACAGATATTTTGACTCATTTTTTTCACTTTCAGAGCTGCAGAATTTGTGGAGTGGAACATTCGTGATTCATGTTTTTAGGCGTTCAAAATCAACTTTGGGGCCATGGCACAACTATTACCGGAAATTGGCATAGTTTTTAATATGTTATGTTCTTTAACGTGCACCTGAAGCTTTTTACACGTTCGTTTTTGTGCTTTGACTCCATCCAGCCGCGGCCGCCCCTGTGGGTAACGAACCCACGATTTCGTATTTATCGTCTCAATGTCCCAGGCACTGAGCCCCCGCCGCGAGATTCCTGGGGAATGAAAATAAATTGCAGATGCTTGAATACACTCAGCGTCCTGTTGAAATAAGATTAACTTCATGGTGTCATTGACTGACATGTCTTCCGTCGGCATTTTATTTGCTTATGTTTCAAAGGACTTCGTTTTGTAATATTGTTCAGTCGTCTTTCTAGAGACCAAGCATTTAATAACAATTGTTGGGTTTCATGTCCCAAAAACCACTTTATGTTTATGAGGGACGCCGTACGCTCTTAAGTCCTGGCTAACGCTCGCCCTGTAGGTGGGGCGCTTCAAAATTCAGAAGAAAGCACGACTATATGAGGCATTTTTATTCGCATTTCTATACACAATAGTGCACTGTTCTGTATAGGAATGCCGATAAAAATACGCGACAGATCGTTTTGAAGCTGTCCTCATAGCGAGGACCGGTAATAGCTGTCTCAGCTGCTCATCGGTGGCGCTGACTGCAAATAAATTCGCCTTTCTGGACGCGGCAGGTTTTCATGTGCGGTGATTGGGCCTTCTTTTGTGTACAGATCTACTTATACTATTCCATTTGACAATAAACATTCAGTTGAAAGTTAGCGCTTGTCCCGTTGTGTCTTGCTTGTCTTTGTGTGTTAGCGCTATGAAAAATTTCGGTGTTTGTGATCATGCCGTTAAGATTACGTGTAGGACGCGAATAGTCTAGTTTATTAGAGAGTTTACGCGAGCATCAGTGATGACGCTGTATGGTTCAATAAGTTATGTATGAAAGTTTCACCGATGATCCGATTAATCAAAGGCGGACGACAGTTTTCGCCGCTATCAGTACACAGCGTGTATCGCTTGTATATTGAGTTTTCATTCTCCGGGAAGGAGTTCGCCCAAATAAAGACTGCCGTATTTCCCAGTCTTGCTGCAGCCTTCTTCACCATCACAACTACTTGATAATATTAAGAGGGTGTCGCGAGGACACAGCAACATCTCCCTGCACGTGCAATGACTACACACAAGCTGTTGATGCAGAACTACGCGACGCATTCGCGCCATTTCAGTCTACAGCGGGTGCGCTTACTGTGGACACACCCCAGCACATCATGCCCGCTTGGGTGAGTTGTTCTTTCTTCACATATGTGTTCGCGCTGTTAGCGTTCTCAGTGCTGCATTCTTGCGCTTATACATGTTTATGAAGGTATCACACTATCAGCATATTGTTTTGGCGACTTTAGAAATAATTATAGGGAACCCAAGCTCCAGTCTGGGCGCGACGCTCGCGCAGCCGAGCTATGCGTTGCCGGGGATAGACGCTGCCCGTGAAGGTGGCTTGTCGCCGCATTTTGCAGCGGCGGCGGCAAGGACACGTGCGCGCATGCGCTCCTCATTCGGCCCGGTACACTGCTAGTCAGCAATAGTTACAATGTGACGCACCATAGACGCAATCCGAGAGTTCTGCGCGTGCGTGCAAGCGGGGGCGCAGTGTTGTGGCGAAAGGAGACGCGCCGTGGATATGCCCCGTTACGATAAGAGCAATGGCGCCGCTCGACGTTGCTTTGGAAGCCTGTATGAGTATGCGCGCGCTCAGCTTTGTTCTCATCGTCGTCCGCTCTATGGTCGCGCGCGTTTTGTGATGCTGGTCACACTTATTGTGAAGTCACGTACAGCTCAGGTCTTTTCATCGCTCTTGACAGCTGTCACCGAGATAATCTGTTCGTGTTGTTTCATAAGCTGTGTAATATTCGCTTGCGCCCGGCTTTTTATCTTTTGGCTAACAGCTGTTTTCCGCACTTCTGGTCAGTGATAAACTGCGGCAGTCAAATGGAGCATAGATTGCTTGTCTTTTTTTTAGAGCATCCAAGTCCCTCTTTGTACTTTTTTTTCTTCTTTGTTAGAACCGCGAATTCTGCGTATGAAAGTTGAAGTGGCGTTATAGCCTTGCCAAATTCAGTGTTTGATCCTACGAGTTTCAGTGCCAGTATACATTTATCAACGAGTATGATGTATTTTTTATTCCGGTCTTCGAATATATTAACTGCTGTGGCAACAAATACGGAATGCGTCATTTACACACGCTCAAGTATTATTGTAATGCGCAAAATTGTACACTCAGAACATATTGATACCACGTCTACCACAATGGGACATTCTGTTGAGCGGTTTTGTTGTTCATCTATTCTTTGTATTGGTTTAATGTCGGTTACTCGAGACATTGCATCTGCTACAAGATGGAGACGTTTAGCACGCGTAGTCAGTTGACCCACTACGTAATAGCTTACACTACATAAATCATGCACGAGAGAGCACTTGTGAAATATTCAAGCGTACCTGTTACGAGAGTCAGCGATGCCGCAAAAATAGAGATAGCCCCGACGCTTTGCTGAAAAAAGAACACGAATAGCAATAGCGCCATTACTGTCCTGGTAAAGTATAGCATATAAACATCACGGTATTGCCCTACTATTTTTGTCACCCCTGCAGCACCCATAAATCATATGTCCGAGTTTCAGCAGGGGCAACTAATAACGGGCTCACTAATGGTGGTGCTTAACGGCCTTTAGGAAGACGGCAGCGGTTACAGCGTATCGCATGATTTACACATTAGCACGCTTGTACATCGAGCGCACTCCCATTCCATGTACCACATGCATATCCTGCGGCGTTTTTAACGTGCTTCCTGCGTGATCAGAGGCGTAGCGAGCTCGCAGACTGGTTGGCGCCTGTCTGAAGCAAATTGTCCTCTGGAGCCCCAAAAGATGAAACTGGCAGAGCGGTTTGGTAGTTGAAGTTTCGATGCTGCAACTTTGGTGCAGTATAAGCGAGAGAAATTGACCGATGAGCGTGTTTAGAGCTCATGATAGGTTGTTATAAATCATTTTGATATCACAGTTTCTCATCCCAGCTTCTTCTATTTACAAATCTGGCATCACGCAGAAAAGACGCAGAATGTATTCCTATGATAGATAGATAGATAGATAGATAGATAGATAGATAGATAGATAGATAGATAGATAGATAGATAGATAGATAGATAGATAGATAGATAGATAGATAGATAGATAGATAGATAGATAGATAGATAGATAGATAGATAGATAGATAGATAGATAGATAGATAGATAGATAGATAGATAGATAGATAGATAGATAGATAGATAGATAGATAGATAGATAGATAGATAGATAGATAGATAGATAGATAGATAGATAGATAGATAGATAGATAGATAGATAGATAGATAGATAGATAGATAGATAGATAGATAGATAGATAGATAGATAGATAGATAGATAGATAGATAGATAGATAGATAGATAGATAGATAGATAGATAGATAGATAGATAGATAGATAGACGGACGGACGGACGGACGGACGGACGGACGCATGGATGGATAGAAACGCTCAAAGTGTCTTGGGTTCGCTAAAAAATGCTTGGCATTTAATGTTATTCATGGGAACCTATTTTCGAGCCTTAAAATAGTAGTTCAAGGGCACGCTGTATGCCCGCTCTTTGTTAATGTCAAAATCAAGCGAAACCGAAAGTGATCTGATGCCGGGGGAAAATTTGACATTACTACCTAATTATGCGGAAACGAAGAGATTGAATTGTTTTGTTTACTGACACAGCTTTATATCGTGCTTCATTTACGAAGTGAAATAATTAAATTGACGTGAAGTGCATGAATTAAGCGTGCATAATCTGGACAATTAAGTATGAGACGAGGATAAGCGTGTTTCTTTGTTACTGCAGTGTTTGTCAAGATTTGTTTTTGTAATGAGCACGTTACACTAACTAGCCCAGCAGTGAGCTCTTCTGAATAATTATGTTGCTCTTGTTTAACAGTTTGTCTCATATAACAACGCAAACAAAATGCTGTAGTGGTGTAGGCTACACGACATCATGAATATTTTCCTGCGATTCTCAGGACTCCAATAAAGTTCTTATCATGTCATGTCATGGATGTATGTTTCCTTTATAGGCACTTATCACAAACGGTCAGACAGGGTACCTTCAGGAACGCTACATCATATTGTTTCACTTTGGTGCCGAACTTCCATCAGCCACGGTGTCAGCTGGTAAATTGTTTCGAGGCCGGTGTGGTTCCTTCCTCAGAAATAGACAGCATCGGTTGAGGAAGCGGCGTTGATTTTGCTTCCATCACTTCTTCCTCCTCTCTATCATATCGTGAAGGCTGTGCGCCTGCGCAGCGGGTTTGTCTCGGCGCCACGAAAAAATAACCGTCAAAATTGATAACCTGCTCACACATCTCAGCGTGCTCCGCAATGCGCTGGCCTCAGCTTCCAGTCTCCGCGCGTCGTCATTGTGCCGGCGGCAACGAAGCTCAACGCAGGGACAAAGGTGCGCTGAGCATCTAGAATTATTTCACCGAGCCGCCTCTGTCGAATATGTTCCCATGTCTTCGTTCACTGTCAATGTGCCATTTCTAATAAAAACAGTACCTTAAGTAGATATGAAACAGTTCGAAGCGATAACCTTGGACGCCATCTTGTTTGCTTCTATAAACCAAAACGGATATCACAAGATAAGCCTGCAGTCGACCTGAAGTTTTCCTGATGACAAATTTCAAACGGAAACGTTGACATTTTAACCAGCTGGAAAAAAATTACTGTAGCTTGCACTGGAGGCGCAATGCTAAAGAGAGGCGGAGCTGATGGGTGCCTAGGTAGTCCTGGCTGTTGCTGTATTGCCAAGTTTTCTTTCCTTTTTCCTCTATTTTTTTACCGCGAAAGCGTTTTATGCCGGTGCCCACCAAGACTTCATTAACATTATTTCAGTCACGGATGTGACATCGGTAAGATGCACACGTACAGGTCACACAGAAAAACGGAAGGAAAAGCTTGGTTAATTTGGATGACCTGGGAGACGAACACACACCCTCTCGGTCCGCGAAGATGGGAGTCGGGCGCTTTACCTATTGCGCCACCGAGGGTCATGCATAAGCCTTTACAAACGTGACTTATATCTTTCAAATCTTCCTTTCCGAGTGACCGTGTTGGCGTCGAGTGGTGTCCCCGTCTTAGAGAGGTGTAGTGAAGAACTGCATCATGACACTAACGAGTGCCGACAGGACGCGCTTCAGTAGCCTCAGCACTACGGCGCCTCAATGCCAGTATTCCTTCGTTCAACTCTGGCATCGAGGCGCCCTACTCAGCGCCGTGGAGGCTGGCTCCACAATTTCCATTCGATTTCGTTTTAATAGCTTCAGTGAGTGCTTTGTTGCCGTGGGACACACCAGCAGGCAGCACGACGCCTTCGGGCATTCACGACTCAAGCTACGAGCTCTGCCTCTAATCGCTGTATGGTAGTGTATGCATGAGCAGAAGTCTAGGTTACCCAATTACTGGAGAGTGCACACCTTGGCGTTTCTAGCCTCAATTGACGATGCTTACTGTGGACGCATATTGGGCACTAGTGATTGCGCTCTTCTTGATGCCATTACTGCGCGAGATTCACTGTACACTGTGTCCGGGTTTATGTGATTAATTCAGCTACCACAAAGGTTTAATCGTGATCATTGAAGTCAGTCGTTGGGATAGAGATGTGCCACCATGTGTCAACGAAGGTGCGTCCACATCAAACGTTGCTATAACTGCCAAACACCAGCAGGCATTGTGCAAGCTCGCCTTTATAAATGTACAATTTTCTCTCTGTTTTTAGTGTGTGTCTTTTTTTTGTCTCTGTTTTCTTTCTACTTCTTTCTCTTACTCTCAATCTTTTCTTTCTCTTTTCTGTCTCTCTCTCTGTCTTTTTCCCTTTCTGTCTCTCTCTCTCTGTATTTCTCGCTCCCGCTTTCTTTCTACCTCTTTCTCTCTCTCTCTCTCTCTCTCTATTTCTTGCTCTCTCTTTCTTTGATTCGCTTTCCCTCCTTCTTTGTCTTTCTTTCTGTGCCATGCTTTACTCTCTCCCCTCCTCCTCAACCTCACAGCTGCCCTCCTGACCCTCACTTGCCTTTCCAACCCCCTTGCTATACAATACTCTACAAGGCTATGCTATGTTTTACTAGCGTGCCTAGATAGCCGAGTGGTTAAGACGCTCGCCTTCGGATAGTCGGTACGCCAACTCGAATTTCGCCTCGCGAAGATATTTTCTTCCTAGAATGTATCTCTTTCTCTACATTCATTTCTCTTTATCTCTCTCTCTCTGTACTCGTTGTTTCGTCTATAAGATTTATTGCATCCCGCGCAGGAGAAATCGGGGCAGGTGGTCTCAGAGCAAAGCAGAAGCTAAAGGCGACAACGATGAAGATTAGGACAAAGAGATTACGTGCCGGTTCATGAGGATGATTTTTTTTCTGTTCGCGGCTCACGGAATAACGGCCGCATTAAACAGCTTCTCCGTTAGGTCAGCACGAAATGGGGATTTGTTCTTTTTGCACGCAACGTTACTTTGCCTGCGCCAAGGAGCACAGTAAACGTGCTCGAGCGGATCGAGACGGCATTTGGCTTCATGCACGCGCTGTCAATGTCAGATATTCCGTAATCAGCTGAGGTTTCTGAACACTCATCGAAGTGTTTAGAAAGTTTACGAACACTCATGACGAATGGAGTGGCAGTGTATAAGTTTGCCTTGGGACAAGCAAGAACGCTCCCAAGCACCGGAGTTTTTTCACCATGATATAGCGTAGATAGACAGTGAGTGCCCACAGCGATTGAGAGAGATGTGTTCATGTTTGTCCGTGAAGAGGACACTGCGATAATTTAATCAATCAGTGAATACCTGCTGAAGGATTGACAAATCTATAAAACCTGCAACCTTGCAATACGTGCACTTGTTTATGCTATCATTTTTGTTAATGAGAATTCGACGTTCGTCCGAAAATGCGGCTTTTTCAACCACGTATGAATATATGCTGCATAGAGTATCGAAAAATGTTCAAATATAGCACAGGGCATATTTTTACCACAGACACATTATCAGTAAGAAGGCTCAATAAACGTAGCAAGACCTCAGCAGGCACTTCCTTCGCACATATTCACGTAGTAAGCGCGCCTCCTCAAAGGCATAGCTCAGAAAATTTGGAGGCGACCTTATTGTTAGACTTATGTGTCTTGGCAGTTTCCTGATCATGGTGAAAAAACGCCGGTGCACTCGCACCTCGGTGTTCGTGCGCCCTAGTGTATTCCTTGGAGTAACTGAGCTTCATTGCACTGCCGAAGCGGCCATGTATAAAGAAGCACGTGGTAGCGATCTGCAGCTCAGGTTCCGCAACGATCGAAGCTTCTGACAGGAGAGCAGTCTGCTCGTTCATTGAACCCATTTAATCAAAGTTCACTAATTATCCTGAGGGGTCCTTATTATTGATAAATTTATGTTCCGATATCAAATGTATCACGTACAACTCTTGACTTGAACGAGAACCATGGGTTTCCTACCAGTTTTATTTTTTATAAGACTCTTTCTGAATATTGGGAAAAAGGGAAGGAAGTGCTCGACCGGAAGTACTTGGAAGAGAAACAAGAGTGTCATTCGTTGCTCGTGCAACTAACAACATCAATATTGCTCTGATTCAAAGGCTTACCGTGAGAATGATGTAGATGACACAGGCTGTCAAAGATATGCTGGCGTTGAAACGGAGGCGGAGATACTGAGATACAAAACAAAAGTAAATAACCAATCACTGGCGAATTACGAACGCGTAACAGGAACGGGAAGCATATCAGCTGTCATTCTTGCTTCCAATCTCAAGCTCAGCGCACCTCTAAGGTTTGCGAAGGTACTACTTCCTTCCTCGCAACCGTGTTAAAATTAGACTACACAGTGTCATGTTTTCAACTATTACACTTCTCCTCCGAGATTCAAGAGCTCGTCGGCCTTTAAAACAATCATTGACGCAGCCAGATCAAAGCGGCGCGCTCAGTGAGCAGTTTCCTGATCTCTCTTAAGCACCATGTCCTTAAGTGACACTTTGGCAAAAACCCCCGTTGCCACGTATCGATTCACGGAGGTTGTGGCAATGCTAACACGTAATAACTACCTAATTGTCAGTGTGCTTTGCTGTTATGCGACTTCAGTGGTATTCTTGTTAGGTAAGCATAAACTAGGTGAGTAAAGGATGGTGCTTGAATGGCACGGAGATCATAGAGGGAATCAGTTCGAAAAAAAATTGCGGGCAATTTGCACTAAGACGCGCGAAGCTTCGCACAGAGAAGCACGGGCCTGTCGCCGCTCGTACTCCCCGTCGACCGACACGTCTAGCTTCGAGATGCGCGGCTTCCTCCTTGCGAGCACTCAGCCAGGTCATGCACTATAGACGCAGGTTGCGCGCGACGTCTCGCTCGGAGTCTCGTCTCGCGCGACGTCTCGCTTCTTTCTCGCTCTTTCGTTGATGTTCTTTCTGTCTTCCTTTCCCTTTCTTTCTCCATTTATTTCTTTCTATTTCTCTCTTTCTCTGTCTTTCTGTGATAGGATTTACTCTCTCCCTTCCTCCTCACCATCACGTCTCTCCTCCTCACGCTCACTTTCTTTTCCCACCCCTTAGCTACACTATACTATGCCAGGCTATGCTATGCTCTGCTAGAGTGCCTGGATAGCCGAATGGTTAGGACGCTCGGTTTCAGATCGAGGGTACGCGGGTTCGAATAACGCCTCGCGAATAACATTTTTTTCGGCAAAAATGTTTTAGCAAGAATGTCTTCCTGTATATCTTTCTTTCAATCTCTCTGCTTGTTTTTTTTCCTTCCTTTGTTTTTTCTTTCTTTCTTTCTCTCTCTCTGTACTCGTTCTCAGGTAGCCGCACAGTGGCACACAACGTTACTAGAACAAACTCAGTTTAAAAGCTCCGCCGGAGAGGCGGTCCGCGTGGCGGTCGTGAGAACTAGTGGCGCTGCAGTCACGTCTAGCTCCCGCGGCTGGCGCTTGTTGTGATCAGCGCCGGCGATGTACGAGCGCACGTGGGTTACAGCGTCGTCTGCGCTTTGTTAGCTCGTCATTTTTGCGACTGTTCTTGACCGGGCTTAGCGTCTTGTACGAAGTGATGTACGAAGCGTAACGAAGGCGAACAGATTCACAGTGCGGTATGCCGACTTGCTTTGCGCCGGGCTGCAAGAGCGGCTACCGCAACGACGACTCCGCTTCATGACACTTCTTCGGACCTCCAAAAGACCCTACGCCATTCAAGCTTCGCATCGCAAAGATAGAAAGCTTACTGCGAAATGCAAGGTCTGTGACGTTCATTTTGAGAGTGACGACATTGTAAAGCACTATCGTCGTGTCGTTGCGAGACAAGAGGTTTTGATCCCACGTGGAAAGTGGGAACTCGCGCCCGGTGCCGTGCCACGCTTGTTCCCAGCACTTCCACTCCACATTTCAAAGCCAAAATGTTCGGGGTTTTGGCGCAAATCCTCCCCAAAACGCACGGCGTCCCGCGAAAGCCCCGTGCCCAGTTTGGAGGAGCCGCCAGAAATAGAACAACAAAACGAAAGGCAGGCGATTACCTATATACGCTACCGAGACTGAGAGTTGTATCACACTGACATTCGATCAGTTGTCAGCTGTCGCCATGCCTTCAAAGCAGTGGATTTTCGAGAGATTTTACGACGAGGTATCCAACAAGATGTGCGGAATATTTTACACTCGCGGGCTCGGGAACGGGCTGCTCAGCGCAAAAATTTGACACGGTACACATAGAAAAGACGAGGACCAGCGCTGGTTCTCGTCTTTTCTAGCTGAACCGTGTCAAATCTTTTGCACTGAGCAGTTTAATAATGTAATACCAACTAGCCCAATCCCACACTTTGCTTCGGGAACGGAGACTTACTTGTGCAAAAGATAATTGTAGTTGACGAGCAGTTTAACTGCGTAGTGAACGGCTACAGCACGAAACGCAAACGGCTGTCGTACAGTGTAAGTGCTGCGGGCATGGAACATCTGCTCGGTGAAGTTGAAAAACTGAAGTTGAATACCGACGACTGTGACAGAGTACGCGCGAATAACTGCTCGGTGCTCACATCACGGCCGAGCTGTTCGAATTGTGTAAGGCACCGTAGAAGGATGCGACGTAGAAAGATGAGACACCGAAAATACAACTATCGCTGAAAAAATTGCTCAGAGACGACATCTATTCGATGTAATCGCACACTGAGATTTCATTCACGGAATTCTCGTAAAATTTTCCGATTTTGGGTCAGTATCCCTTTAACCGTCGCGAAAACGTGTCTTGTAAACATTGCAGAGCATTGGCAATGTTTTTCGAAAACAATTTTTTCAATAAATTGTAGAAACACGAGTACTGTTTTTCTAGAACGTTTTTGTATCTCGAGTAAGTACGCTTCTTTGTACACTATAAAGGCTTTTACAAACGTGTTGGGTTGTTCTTGGTCTAGATAAGACGGCAGCGGCTAAAATTGTGGTGGTAGTTATAAAAATTACGCTGAAAACCCTCATTCACTTAGAAACTCTTATGCCTGGAAGTTAAGCGCAATGTAGACAGCTCAAATATTGTCACAGGGTCGTGACGTCGACGAAGGCAGCAGTCAGCAGGTCCGAGTTGAAACTCTTTATTCGGCCGAACTTGTGGCCGAGAAACTCAGTCAAACTACAGCAATACACTGAAAGCGGCGAACAGAGCGTCGACCGTCGATCAAGTGACAAGCGGTCAAGGGCGTCGGATTTTATACAGGCGCTATCGAACTTTCCAGCGATATCGCTGGTGGCGGCGTTATCTCTCGGCAAAGCTGGAACATTCGCGTGCAGCGCGCAATCTTACCAAAACGATCTACGATCGCGAAGCTTCTCGAACACTGCTTCGCGGACAGCGTCGGGCGCTGATAACCGTCCTTGCTGGTCAAACCCGAATACATCAAAATAAAACAAGAAGTGGGCGTGGCAATATAGACCGAACATCGATTCTTAGCCAATCAATGAACAACGCACGCGGGCCAATGCATACAGACGACCTTATGCATATCCACCTAAGCATCCACCTAACTAATACAATAAGAAAGTTGCCGCGCAGTTGCCGCGAGCAACTGCGCGGTGCACCGCAGCGTTATGCCGTGGCAGCAGACGACGCGCCGATAGTGGAGCAAGACGGAACTGCAGCGCCGCTAGTTCTCGCGACCGCCGTTCGGACCACCCTCCTCCGCTGGCGGAGATACGGAGCTTTGAAACTGAGTTTGTTCTAGTAACGTTGAGTGGCACATACCCATTAAGATGATGATAGTTTTCTGCGATCGACCCACAAGAATCAATTTGCTAAACAGCTTAGCTGTTAATATTCGGGACCCTTCCCTTACCTAGAAAATGGGGGCAAGCAAAGCTGGGCTTATGTGTGTCTGGCCTACTACTTCTTTTTCTTTCTTCCTTTGTTTCTTTCTTTCTCTTTCTTTATCTTTCTTTCTTTATTTGTCCTTTCGTTCTGTCTATCGCATTGCGCAGTGCTCCCGCCTAACCTTTTCTTCCTTCATTCATGCCGGGAATCACACCTTGATCTACTTGCTTAGCATCGCAACACTTCAGTTGATACACGCAACAACGCAAATCCCGCATTCGTATCCAGGCAACAATGAAATGTTGTAACGTGATATGACAGGTCACCTCAGTAAAAAATCAGAATGCATATCAGAAACGACTAATAGCAGACAAGACCACGATAGAGACCGCATCAATCATTCGAAAACGGCGCATACAAACGGGCATGTGAGCGGCGCACCTTCGAGAGAAGCATTTTGATACGCTACGACAGCGCCGCCACCGAAATCTGTAACCCATAACAAGCTTCGCTTAAGTAATTTTAAAAATGCAATACTTTAATGTTTTCTCAGATGACATAACCAATGAAAACAAAGGAAAATTATTCGTGAAACACTTGAATGAACACTGCATCAAGGCACATATATACACAGATTTTTTGCTTATATACATGCGGCTCATTAGAGCATCTTGGCAACGGGTTGCAAACAGTTTGAATAGATGGTAGACCTCAGACCTAGGAACACAAGGACCACGGACACTTCTAGAGTAGCTGCCATTGACGAGCGATTCTACGGGAGCAACTTTGTCTTTGCTGTACGAGGCAGTACAATTATGTTTGAGGCTAAGCTAACTCACCTCAAATATGGACGTGACACCGAGCTTGTAGATAATTGGCACGAAAAGATGCGTCGCTAGCGGAAACAGCAACAGAGGCGTCACACTGAGCCAAAGCACGTGCCAACCGTAGGCGTAGAAGTGTGCCGGAAAACCGATGAGTCCCGTAGATGAGAATAGAGAGGCAACCGACGAAGCGGCGAGTGGCAGGTATCGCAGCGCCCGGCTTCCGAGAAACACCTCCATCTGTCTCGCACCGGCGTCCGCTCGTCGCGATCGAGCATTCCACACGGAGAAGTACAAACCGAGTGCGAGGTTTGCGGCGACGAGGGCGACAAACAATGCGCACTCGAATACCTGCGCCATTTCGGATCGGGGCACTGGAACGGAAATGGATTGTTACTGCCGTCAGTTGACGTCCCTCACTTCACGCAGGTTACACAGATTACACCCTCATAGATACAGCAACAAACGCCCGTGGCGCGAAGCAACATCGACGTTGGAGCACATAACATACAAACGTCTCTTCTTTTCTACTTTTTATTTGGTCCCTGATGTTCTTTCTTTCATCTTGTTTCGTCGTGACCAGACAAAGTTTCGTCGCACTCTCGATTTCATCACATACCAGGGCGCATTGCGCCCGGAGGCTGCCATGTCGCATTTACTGAGCAACACTCCCCTGCACTGGTCGTATACGAGGGGCGACTAGCGGAACTGAAAATGGGAAGCCAACTGGCGTCCCTTGACCAGGCCCGGCGAGGCGTTCAGCAGGTGTGGTCCTAGAATAGAGGCACCCATGCACGATAATCCCATTCAAATTAAATTTCAATAAACGTTTGTTCTCTCACTTTCTCTCTCAGTTCATGAATACCGTGACAGAAAAAAGTGCCCACAAGCAATAAAGAGCGCAGAAAACGCTGCGCTCTTTATACGGCTTCGAATAGCTGTATTTCCAATTCATTCTTCTAACTACGCAGTCGATATTCGTTGTCCTGTTCGTTCTTTCGCTGTCCCGTGTGTTCGCGCTCTTTCGCCGTAATACAATGAACTGTCCAAGCTGATGACCCTTGAACAGTGGTGTCGGACAGTGAGGACTGGGGCGTCCGCGCAGTGAGAGCAAGACCGTTCGAACAGGCACCGGAATCTCGGAGGGCATATAAGAGGGCGGTGAATGAGAATCAATGCACAACATCGCCGAAACAATGCTAGCATTATATCTGCGGGGTAGCATGAAACAGCGATCCGAGTTCGTCGCGTGTCTACCGCTGCCGCGATTTGAGAAAGTGCGATACCGTACTTTTGACAGAGACAGCTCATCCTTTCGGAAGCAGTGGTGCACTCGTTTTTTTAGAAGACATGGCCGCTACTAGCGCGACACTGACACCAGCCCCTGGAAACTATGCGCCACTTTCGGTTTCAAGAAACATGCGCGCTCTTAGCGGTTACCGGGCATCCTAAGACCTGGTGGAAAGAAGTTGATGTGGATGTTCGCATTTATTGTCTTTCACAACTATTTATAAATAAGGAAGCTTGATTGAACACAGAAAACTCTTTTTTCTCTTTTTTATTTCCTATTTTGTGAACTTTAAATTGTGCAAAGTGCGGGAAGGGGTTGACTTTAGTTTGCAGTGCTTGCCTCAGCTCATATTTGCCATCCGCCCAGCGACATAAAAAGTCGGATCGCGCTCGGTTATCTCGCTTGGTTGTCTTTCCGAGTATGATTACGGGAACGATAACTCATTTGATGAAGCATACAGCGAACAGAAGCCGCACTAAGCCACATCGAGTAGGTACACCAAGTATTAGAGGAAGATGGTTAAATCGAAGCGTGACATGTTTTTCGCGGCTCTGTGGTGTTTCCAGTTCCGCGAATGTTTTCAGGCTTCCTGGTGACAACGGGTAAGCACACGTATTTCGTTCCAATAGTTGCTCAGGTATTCATTTTGCATGAGTACATGAGCCAACTCGGTTATCTGCAAGCCTGTCTAGACAGACACAAGCGCATTGTAGCTCGACTAATTCGTCATGACAACAGCCATACTGCTGCCGGTGAACTATTTGTAATGAAAGGCTTAAGTGCATGCAGGTTCCGCGGTGATCATAACATCAGCAGACGGATGATAAGGCTCCACAGAATCAGGCGCAAGGATTTCGCGCCCACTGAAAATACCCGACAGGTTCGAAACCGTGTTTCGGAATTCTTTTCCTTATGAATTATTCTTGTTTCGGACTTTTGTTTTCATATCCATATCCCGCACATGACTGCGACGGCGACGCCGACGGCAAAAATTCGCCGAGAGTGTCCATATAATTGCTATCGCAATAAAATGTAAACACTGTCGTAAATTTGAGCCAGCCGTTAGTCTCGCTGGCGTGCCTTTGTTCCTGCATATGCTGTTTCATGGGCGTTATCTCAACAACGCTGCTATTATTTTGGAACCATTGATGCGGAAGATTTGCACCTTATAGTTTCTTACGTTTCACATCATTAGCTCGGGACCCCAATACAACTGCGTTTCTTTATATCACCATGATGCGAGCATTGTCAGCGGTAAATAACTGGTGTGTTCGCTGTGCGCTGAATCGTAAAGCCGAGAGAAATGTAGTGTCCCTTGTCATTTAGTTGCTATGATCCGTCTGCTTGAAACAGCCTTTAGTTTGTGCATAACGCATCAGGGCCTGTCACATAAAGTTATTTTTGATGTGTGGACGTCCTTTTATAATGTTTTGATGCGAGAGCATGTATAAGTGAACTTAATGCAGTTTTCGTGTTCATGCAAGCCTTTCCAGATCACGTGAGCGTAGATGTAAATGTGTCAATGTGCCAGGGGCTGCTTTTATTCTCTTAAATAAAGGCATTCATGCTGCTATCACCATGTGCATGAACCACGCGGAGGCGGCTGTATTTCTCATATGTTTTTTGGGTGGCTTCAAAGCTTAAAATTTAAAATAAAAGGTCCGTTTTGGCGATTTCTTTTCTGTTTGGCTTTGCCAAGCCTTGCTGTGTTTTGCTGCGGGGCTCTGCGCGAGGTTGATTCAGGCTTGTTTGTCCTAGCATTTTACGTATTTTTTTTTTACAGGGCCACTTTGATGTTGAAGAATTTGAGCCACTAATCCTACAAAACTCTGGCCAGAAGAAACTGAAGCCGTACGCCACACCGAGCATCTTCACTCGTCGGCCGAAGCACAAAGAGCGGAAGGTACCCTGCAAGCGAATGAGAGAGCGTACACCTGGTAGGTTTACAAATAAAATGAAATTGTTTCGAGATAAACACATCGCCTAGTGCATGTAGCATTTGAAATATCAATAGCCATTTTACTCATAATCATGAGGCAACTGGTACAGACAGTAGCATACGTCTCGTTTGGGCCAAAACATTCAGGTATTGCCAAGTTTTAATGCGATTGCGTTCAAGAGCTTGTTTCGCAGAAATTCGGTGTCGGCTTCTTTGCTTGTAAGCGTTAAAATCAGGATAGACGCAATGTAAAACACATGCAGTATTGTGTGACAGAAGCATAGAATTCCAATTCCACCAGGCATCATACCATGTGAATTGCGCAATGATCGAGTGGTTACTTTAAAGGCCAACCCATTACAAAGCTCTCGGGCATAATTTATGACGCCTACATTGAGTGTGGATAATTATCAGGGTATCCTGAGATGTATCTCTGTTTTACGATTTTGTGTGTAATCATGTGTAGAATAGCAATAGAGGCTGCGCTGACAGTTGAGTTGTATGCTTTGGAGGCATACCTGTTGCGTGTGCGAGTGGATAAAAGAGGTATTTTTGTGTTTTTAAGGCTGTATCTGAAAATCATGTGCAATGGTGGTAACCTTGCTTTCTACACAACTTTGTCTACCTTAGAGCCTGCTGCAGAAATCAGAGCGACAAGATAGTAACGACAGGTGAGTTATATATTAAAGGTGCACCAGTTGCATGCGCAGCCAGATAGGGAAGGTAGTATCGCCTTTTTCGGTTACATTTCATAACTGCGTGCACTGCTGGTGATTTTGCTTTCTACACAGCTTCGCACTCACGATTTGCCTACCACAGAGGCTGCTTCAGAAATTGAAAGTGACGAGGCTACAGTAACAAGTGAGTTACAGTTTAAAGGCATGCACATGCTGTTGTTATGTGCGGCCTACCATTTTTATAACATTTTGCACATATCTGCCGATAGCTGAGCAAGCCATTGGAGTGCAGAGCACTGTGAAGGCGAAGTACAGAATTTCAGGTATGTTTAATTAGTACAGCTGTTTCTAAAACAATGCTAGATGAGGATTAGTGTGCCCCTTCTGTATGAACTTTTTACAGCTGTGTCCCCAAACAGCATGGAGGTTGTAGTCAACTCCTCCGGTCCAGTGCTGTTGTATTGCGAAATTTCGCTGTTGTAGGTTTCGCTGTGTAGGAGGTTGTAGTCGTATCCTCCGGTCAAGTGCTGTTGTATTGCGAAATGTTGTTCTGTTGTATTGCGAAATTTTGCTGCTCTGGAACCAATAATTCACAGCTCCTTCGGCATGTAAGCAGAAGCAAAGTTGTCAATGTTGTTTTGCTACTTCAGCTGCACACATTTCTTATACGTACAGGTACATCTGACAACTTTTTCTCTCCAGCGCCAGTTACACATCCAGCATTGCTGAACCAGAACAGGCAGCTGGAAGCCCGACTTCAAACTACCAAGCGTAAGTTCAAGCTTTCACAGAAACAAAGGCGTCAAGCGGTTGTTGCAAGTAATCGACTTGTTTCTGGGTTGAAGAAGTACTTGATTTAGGACCAAGTTAAATTTCAGCACAAAACTACCATGAGGGTAACCAAATGAAGCAAGATGACCGTGAAAAAAGCTTTAAAGATGAGACTCACTTGCGGCGCTCGAAGCTACGCAGCTTTGAAAGAACTTTCTCGCCATTTGCCTACGGAACGTGCACTGCGACGTCCCTGGGAAAGCTACAAGTTTGAACCTACGTTGCTCCATCTCATCATGGAATCGCTTGCATTGAAGATGAGTGTGAATGCATTTGGTACTTTGCATTCGGTGGCGCTCATTCATACAAGTGTCATTGGTTTTTCACCCTACCCAGGTGAAGCTTATGTTGCCGCAAAAACGGCATGCCACTTTGATGGCGTACCAGATTCAACTTACACAGGGTCTTGTCTACGATACGTCATCCAGTACAGTGCTAGGAGCTCCAACGCTTCCTGTATAGCTGATGGGACACTTCCTGCCGAGTGGTTGGCCACCCATGCACTTGTGTTATGTTGGGTGGCATAAGCACTCAGTGGAAACACACTATCGCGTACCACTCGACTGGTAACTCGTTTCATACAAAGATAGTGAAAGACTGTATAGTTTTGCTTGTACAGGCGTGTGAAGAGATCATGTTAAAAGTTTACGTAGTCGTCACTGACATGGGCGGTGGTAACCATGGTGTGTGGAAGTTGTTTGGAATAGTATGTGGTAAACATCAACAAAACCTGGTGCCCCACCCGTGCGATAGATCTAGGATGCTTTACTTTTTGCCTGATGTCCCGCACGATTTGAAGAATTTGCGGAACCAAATAACTAAAGATCAAACAATATATCTTCCTTGCGAAACTGAAAAAGCGCGGCCTTTCTCGCTGCGACGTATCTGCGGAGCCAATTAAAAAGCTGCGCGAACTTGATAGCAACGCATAGCTTAAGCTACCGCCCCACTTAAAGGCATCTTGCGTGGAACCTGGCCACTATGAAAAGATGGAAGTAGGGCCAGCATTCAGCCTGCTCAACAATGGCACTGGCGCCAGCTTTCGTATGCAAGTGGCTAGTGTCCCACTGGATAAGTCGACATTAACCACGGCATAACTTATGTAGACTATATTCAGGTGGTTTAAGCTAATGACTTCAAGGACCACCAAATTGGCCTTCAGCCATTTTCATGATGTACAGCATGATTATGCAGTTGCATTTGTAAACGATGTAATTCAGCTTTTGGGGAATATTCCCACTGGCACTACGACAAGAACTGTGTGGAAGCCAGTCCAATCGGGGGTTATTCTCGCAACTGTAGGAGCCCTGGAACTTCAAGCACTATTTCTCAAGGACTGTCAGTTCACGTTTCTGCTGTTGAGTCGTTTTAGTCAAGACGCCCTGGAAAATCTTTTTTCAACCTTGAGAAGCAAAAACCTTGACCGCCGGCTTCTCGAATTCAGATCTGCTCTTCGTGCTGCTACAATGGCGCCGTTCTTGCACCCAAGCAAAGAGGGAAGCTATGCTCAGGATTATTGCTTCCTTCTTACAGGAATGCAAGGAGGAGGTGCAGACATACGAAACAATGTAGCTTGGCCAGACGACTTCCTCGACATTGAGAATACTGAGCAAGAACCACTTGTGTACTTGGCTGGTTATGTTGTAGCCCACGTGAAAAAGACCAACTTATGTGAAGACTGTCGAGCAGCCATCAGTAGCAACTCTGAGGGGAGCAAACTTACTGCACTGATAGCATACAACAAGGAGAAGCTAGCCTTAGCAGTTCCATCACCTGCCGTACCTCAGCTGGTAGAAACCGCCGAGAGCTACGTGCGCAGCAACCTGGAGAACTTACTTTAAGACAGGGTTTTCACTAAAGACATGCAAACTGAAATACAGGATCGTTTGTTTTGGGGGAGCTGCTTTCCAACATGCCACAGAGTTAGCAATGACACCTTGGCAATATTTCTGCGAATGAGAGTCCGCATTCTTGTCGGAAAAAAACAACCATGAGCTTGTACAGCATGCTGAGGGTACCCAGAAGTGTGGCAGTAGAAATGTCGCATGATCATAGCAACAAAGAGCATTAGGTAACGCAGAATGCCCGTCTGTGCAAGGATATTTACACGTAGGGATGCTGAGCCTAAGTTTATATTTATTTGTCTTGTGCATTAAATATTAGACTTGCTACTTCTACTTTTCTTTAGACCTGTGGCCTTACTTTTGATGTGGTGCTTCTTGTTCTTTGTAGCTTTATTTTGCTTCTCAGCCAATTATTTCCAATGCAATATTTTTCGTGCTTGCGTAATAAGATAAAGATTTGTTGTTAGTATTAAATCTGCCGGCCTCATGAGAGATATTTAGTGCTATGCATTATAATAATGCTGTGATTTACTCTAGTCAACATTAACATTTGCTCTTTCCGCAGGCGCCCTGCAAGTCATTTTGGCGGTCTTTCAAATAAGAAGTGTGTTCTGCATTCCTACAATAAATGTCTATTTTCAAATGCGTGTTCCTTTATCATCCGGCATGTGCGCACAAACCACCTCACTCAGCTTTTATGGCTATGGTTTCAAATCCTATAGGTGCAGATAAATCACAAATTTATTTGTAAATGCTGCGAATAACATTGCAAACATAACCTCATATCTGCGTGGCTTACAAATGCTATGTACTTGGGGTACGGAGGTGATGCGGATAGTAGAAAGGGGACAGCTTGGAATAAATGTAAATCGGCGCCTCGTAGACACCTGTGAGCGTTCTCTATTTCCTCGATCTTGGAAGGTAATCCGGTCAAGGGCGTCGAAGAAATATTTTTCAGGGGGTGTGGGGGCACCTTCTCGATATGAAGTGGGGGCCAGGCATGCAGATGTGGTCGACTGTCATTTTGTGCTCTGTACGCTATGGCAAAAAAATTCAGGGGGGGGGGGACATGGGTGCGGTGTGCCACCCTTTGGCTACGCCACTGACTCTGGTTTCAGATAATTGTCGGATGCAGCGAAATTTTTCATTCGAAGTGAAGCTATTAGAGTATTATGTGCTGAATGATGTCCTGTGCAAGCACTTGAAGCCCAGCAGAAGAATTGATCTGCAGAAGAACTGAACTGCAGAAGCACTTGAAGTCTCCTGGCAGCGCCGGACCTTGAAAGTGGTATCGTCTCCTGCTGTGTGCCTTTAAGAGCTCCACGAGTGGCTCCGTCGGCGTGTTCGTTCTCTATGGCAACGCAGTGACTTGGCAGCCACTCAAACGTCACATGGGGCTCTTTCTCATGTGATGTATGGAGAAGACATTTAATGTCGAATATAAGCTCTGGCAGTAGCAAGCACAGGACCGGGTTGATAGGTGGAACATGGCAGAGGCCTTTGCCCTGCATCGGGCGTAGGCAGGCTGTTGATGATGTTAATGATGACGAGGAGCTGTTCGTAGGGCCCGCGACACAGAGCGCATAGCACAGATTGTAGGGATGCCTTTGAGCCGCTGAAGATCGACCATTGTCGAGGTGGTTCCCCATTGACTAAATAAAGTGCAGATCGCAACAGCCGGTAGTTCCGCAGCTGTCGGTGTCGTTGACTGGTCAGTACTGAAACTGGTGGTGATAGCTCTTGCTGGCACAACCACGGCACCGGATGAACACAGGAGGTTTGTGGAAAACGTTTGCAAACTCGGAATTTTGCTCATAGGCACAGCGCTCTATGTCGGCTTTATGCGTTTTCTTGAACAGTGCTTTTGTTCGACCATCACGAACTATTAACGCAGATCCGTAATGGAACTGATTTACCTTTTACGTTTCTTTTAAATGCGAAAGCATTTCTTGGTGAACTGATGGCACTTTCCCGGTTCCAATCTATCTATCTATCTCTCTCTCTCTCTCTCTCTATATATATATATATATATATATATATATATATATATATGTATGTATGTATGTATAGCTATCTATCTCTTCGATTACGTCTACGTGCTCACGTGGTCGTCTCCTTAACTTGGTATATACCAAAATTGGTATATGGATTGTATGACCGTAATGACTGACAGGTTACCTCAAAAATAAGATGACATGCCAGTCACGTACGACATGAAACGCTTTACTCCTGTTACGTGGGGCTCATAGCTGCACACCACTGCCCGTTGTATGCGGGCATGTGGCACAGGTGAAACCTAAGATGAGCGAAAATATACATTTAAAATTGTATAAGATAATAAAAATATTATCAATTATTTCTGGAGTTTTACGTGTAAAAACAACGCCATGATTATGAGGCATGCTGCATTATGATTATGAGGCATGCTGCAGAGTGGGACTCCAGGTTAATTACGACGACCTGTGAGTGCATCAACGTGAACCTAAAATCAAAGCACAGGGGTGTTCTTTGCATTTCGCCCCATCGAGACGTACAACACGTGGCCGGAATTGTCGCCCATGCCCTCGAGCTCAGCAGCGCCACACCTTACGGGCTAAGCTACCAAGGCAGATTATTCTAGTTAATAACATAACTGAAAATTAACGCTACAAAACCACGCTATGATTACGAGGGCCACCGTAGTGGAGGGCTCCGTAAATTTCGATCACCTGGGGTTCTCTAAGTGCACCTAAATCTAAGTACATGGGCCTCAAACGTTCTCGCCTCCATCGAAAATGCAGCCGCCAAGCATCGTAACCACTAGACCACCGTGGTTGGTCCGGTGGGTTATTTTATATGACACGTTGCATGGGTTGTACAAATAAAAATATCCGGCAGATCCCACGCACTGCGGGAATCGATGTAATGCGAAGCAGCCAGCAAACAGCTGCATACATCGCCTTCTTTCTCTTTGAGGCAAATGAAGTCACTGATGTCATGACATTTAGTGCACTGTATATCGCATGTTTGTCTTGCGTGCACAATCTAGCATGTACCATGTTAATAAAACGTATATTCTGGTATTCGCAATGCCCACGAACTATAGGTGGCGCGCCGTGCTTTTCAAGATGGCGCCAGGAGGAGGGTCAAACCGTTTGTTAGCATAGGAACAGATAGTACGTGCGGACGTACGGCCCGTGCCGCTTGCACCGGATGAAGTCATGAGCTGTGCTGAATTGGATATGAGACTAAACTACTTTCCCAAACCATGGAAAGTGCTAAGTACTCGCCACCTAATTATTTGCTGTGGTGTGAAATGTTATATTTCAGCTCCGTTACCGTGCATAACGATGCTTTGCGAAATCGTGTGCATGCTACATAAAACTGCATGAACTAAAAGTGACGTATGCGCAGAACGGCACTCCGAGGTGGTACGTACCGAGCCAACGTTTATAGATACGTTGTACCGAGCCTGCCTTACGGATTTGCCGCAGTAGTAGGCCGCCAGCGAGTAGCGCCATCACTGCTGCACAGGACCGCACGTTTAACGTGGTGATGGTTTGCAAACATAATACGCCGTCGTCATTACTTGTGCAGTCGGGAACGCGGAGTTACGTCTTCAACGGAACACGAGCATTTAACTTCCCATTCAGTAGCGCTTGCATGCCACAGCCGTGCTGAAACTCTAGCCGTGTGCAATTCACTTCACTCGCACGTTGCAGGCTCGATCAGCACGATCGAAACACGAATATTGAAAAGAATGCACACGTATCCTTTTCGCAACGTCGAAGAAGTTAGCCGAGAGGCGTGGATTGTGGCTGTGACTGCACGTTCCAACGCTCTAACCATTTCGCTTCGCTGGTCGAGTTCGAGCGTGTTGGCGGCATGCGGCATGCGGCGCTCCATAATATCCACAATAATTGATAGCATGCAATGCACAAGAGGAACTATGCTTTTATTTTGATCTCGCTCAAGGATATTATACATTAAATACAATCAAAGTGACTTACGAGCGTGAAAGAACAATAACGCACTAGGTGACGTGAAGTGCAACTCGCTCCTCGTGAGTAAGCAGCTGATCGTTCACCGTCGCTGTCACTCTCGGTGCCTTCACAGTCTTCTACGTCCAGTGGAAAATCCTCGTCGTCAGGATGGTTTCTTTCAACATCACTGCTGAAAGCAATCTGAAGAATTTCCTCCGCCGAACAACTTCGACCACTCCGCGTCACCACATTTACAATTACAGAGACGTCTGGGCCTGGGCGCGGAGAACATTTCGCTCTCAGATCGATCAACGAGCAAATCGCTTGCAGTGTGCTGCCACCTATCAACAAACGTACAAAAACAAGCGGCGCAGCGCTGGCTATGAAACCAACACACCAACACACTGGCGAAGGACGGCGTGGAAAGCGTTCGCTCCACGAAAGGCGTGGAGCAGACGCGTCCTCGAAAGGCGCGAAAGGCGTGGAGCAGACGTCGCTCGCACGATTAGTAACAGCGCTTTGCTGACAAAGGATAGAGGCATATTACAGCGAAAGCTGTTATGAGATCATTTCACCGGCCGTTTTTGGCGCCGTAGTTGTCCGCCGCCGCCGCCGCCGCCGCCGCCGGTGTCCGTAACCAGTATCGCTCGAAATAAGAAAAAAAAACGAAATAAGAAAAAGTTCCAGGATGGAACGAGGTTCGAACCTGGGCCCTCTGCGTGTGAGCCCAGTATTCAACCTCTGAGCCATACCGGTGGTTGAAACTGCTTTGCAAAAAGGTCCTATACAGGCTTCGTGTCGGGAACGAACGACATTAGCATATGCAATATAGCGTGGTAGAAGAGTAAAATAAGCACCAAGCGTCGCACAACGCGAATTCTATAACCAGGCGTCACACAATGCGAATTGCGCAACGAGTAGGTTGTTGATTGCTTCCAACCCACTTACAAAGGTCTCTGCCATAATTCTTCGTCGTCATCAGGCACAGCATCAACAAAGTGCGCATAATGCCTTGCATGCGTTTAGCAGATAGCACGGCTCTCCGTAGAATGACTAAAGATGGCACAGTGCCTGCTGCCCTACTTCTCAAAAATTACAATGATTTATAGCGTAGTGGGTTCCTCGCAAGTGCACTTGTATTGGTTGCCAAGGAAGCCCATAAGCGCAGGATCCATTTCCTCGTGGTGTCAGTAAAATTACAATGATTTATAGCGTAGTGGGTTCCTCGCAAGTGCACTTGTGCATTCGCTGCTTCCCTACTTCAAAAAAATTATGATGATTTATAGCGTAGTGGGTTCCTGGCAAGTGCGCTTCTATTGGTTGCCAAGGAAGCTCATCACACTCCCTTGATCCATTTCCTCAGGCTCTAATTAAGTTAATTCCTTCTCTCTCTCGCTCTCCGTTTCTCCGGTTAACGTATGTTATAAAGCGTGGTGGGACAGTTAAATAACGACCGGGCGTCACACAATATGAATTACGTAACTAGTGGGTCGTTTAAAGCTTCCAACCCATTACAAAGGGCTCAGCCATAATTCTTCATCGTCATCAACCACTGCAATAACAAAGTGCACATAATGCCTCACAGATGGTACCTCGCTTCTCCGCAGAATAACGAATAATGTCGTGGTAGGTGCTTTCCAACTTTCCAAAAATTATGATTTGTGTCGTAGTGGGTACGTTGCTAATGTACTTGTATTAGTAGCCACAAGAGAGGTTAGAACGGACTCTAGAAATGCCGCTCTTTCAGCTTTCGCTGTGACTGTGCTGCGCTTTCCGCGCAGGCCTGGCGTTTTTTTTTGTTTTTACACGAGCCGTGAGCCCTTATTTTTAAATATGTTTTTTTACACCTGCAATACACTTACAGGTGCGAGTGAGCGCTTGTGATGTATATACTTTTCCATGTCCTGGGTCTTCCTTTTTGCCAAGTTTCATTCTAATATGCAGTGCCAGGTATAGCCCACCTATTCATCCTATTCAGGTTTAAACTCTCTTCGGGCGCCTGTGTGTTCAGTTGCGAGCATAGACGCGGGTTCTCCAATTCGAGAGGGGGGGGGGGGGCATGTTTTGCCTCAGCGCCCCCTCCCCTCCACCATAGGTCGAGTCTGGATGCCGGTGAACCGTCGCTGCTCCAGCAACAGTGTGTGTTGTGCTTGTTGTTCGAGAATTCACAATGGAAGTTGACGGGGACGATTTGGTCGACGTTGGGTAACTCTTTATTTTTTCATTTTTGGAATGGAAGTTCGTAAAGCCAGTCGCATTCTTTTTTAATAGCGATGCGAAAAGCATTTGTTTAATGCGACCGCACCACGTACGCTTGTCGCTTTTCAACGTGTTCTGATACTAACATTCGTAATTTTGTTCCACATTACCATTGCCTCTGAGCCCAATTATGACTCATGTTGGGGGCTGTGTCAGGTTTATTGTCGGTGGCGACAAAGTTGCTGCGGAGGGGCCGCTATACTGAATTCATTGTCGTCTCTTCTATATACAGGGTCTTTCAAGAAATGTGTCCAACCTTCTCAAAAAATCAGGAAAATACGATATTTGCTTGCTGCCTTCAGAATCGGTTTTTCTGTAGTGGCAGGGATTTTAAGACGGTTAAAGAAATTATTCGGGACTGTAATTAAAAAAGTTAAATTAATCAACTTTTCAATTAGTGCAGTGAGGTAGTTGTGCCAAACGGGAGAATTGAAGTTCTTCATGCCATAAACCCAACCCAACTTTGAGATTTCGAAAAAGTGGCGTCTAGTAATAATTACGAAGTAATGAAATTCAACCAAATTCAATGGCAAAACCTAAACAGAAACATGGAAGAACGCAACTGCCATATTCTTCTGAGACGTCCAAAATGAGTGAATGACTTTTCTGTAGTGCTAGGCATCTTAAGATGGTTAGAGACATGACGTGAGACAGTAATTAAGAAAGTTAAATTAATTAACTTTTTTAATTAGTCAAGTTAGGTGACTGTGTCAAATTGGGCAATTGAAGTTCTTCGTGCCAGAAACCTATCCCAGCATTGATATTTCGAAAAAGCGGCCTCTAGTAATAATTACGAAGTGATGAAATTCAACCGAATTCGATGGCTTTCGCAGTTGAAAGCCGTTGCATTTGGTTGAATTTCATTACGCCACGATTGCTAGAGGACGCTTTTTCAAAATCTCAAAGCTCGGATGGCTTCCTCGCATGAAGAACTTCAATTCTCCCATTTGACACGATCACCTAAGTCCACTAATTAAAAAGGTAATTATTGTAACTTTCTTAATTACTGTCCTAAATGATGTCCTTAGCTACCTTCAAGATTTCTGCCGCTACAGAAAAAGCAATTCCGAAAGCCCCGAGAAAATATCGCATTTTCCTGAATTTTTGAGAAGGTTGGACACATTTCATGAAACACCCTGTATGTGTACGTGCTGCTCTGATGATGCCGTACACGTTATCCCATTCGTGCCCCAGCTTTCCGGGCTTAGCAAAGACCCAAAATGTCTGCGTCAAGTTGACTCGCGAGAAAACAAAAGCAGAACTGAACTGCTCATGCCCTGCAGGACGCTAGTAAAACCTCAAGCTGTTCGGATATGGTTGATCGCGGCGCCTACCGCAATTTCTTGTATTGCACCTTGCCAGGCAGCTTCTTTTAATGAAATATACGCTACGGTAACTTCAACTTTCGTACTATATTAGGCCTTGATCATTCCTAGCTGATCCGTTTAAAAGATTTAAATCACAAATATATCAGCATGAGCATGTGGCGATCAACTCGCTCGCGCATGCTCGTTCGTGGTCCGTCCGTTTCTTGCTCGCGAAACGTCATTTCTTACTGTGTACGAGACCACGCACAAACTGGACGAGTTTCGGCGCTCATATTTATACTTCGCAACACTGAGAACGTCTCTCGTAGTTGAGTGAGTGCGATGTAAAACGCGCAAGCTACAGTAAGACTCGGTGACGCTCGCTTAAAAGGACTCGCAGCTAGCGCGAACAACCCTTGCATTCACTTCCAAGGTGGCGCACGAATTACGTAGAATGAATCGCATGCTTGGAGACTCGATTCATTTACTTGCGGAAGTACACAAAATCGTGAGCAAACGATGACTGGCAGCCGTAGCCAAGCGGAAAAGCGGACAACAACGCTTGTTGAAGCAAGTAGTGTGCAGACGCATGCAACAAGCAAATGTACAGATTGCAGAATAAAAGTGAGAAACATGTTGGCGTATTTCACTAAGCACCGACACTTTTCGTCAGCGAACGTTTCAACCCACCGTCACCGAAGTGCTGGCTGTGCACCACCGGAAAACGCCTTGCCGTTCCGAGACCTGTGAAGCCACTCTCGGTGATGTTGCGCGACGCCGGGTTAGAATTGAAAGCTTATATGTGGATCTGTGCAATATGTGCGGCACTTAGGAACCGAACAATACTTCACTGCAGTAATTGAAACGTTTCAGATGCGAAGCAGCTTTTGCGCTGGGCTTTGTCCGTAGTTCCATTGGCGACCGTACGCTTTCTAAAACCTACCACAGCCATCTGTAACATATTTAGCGCGCGCTCGCGCCGAGGAGAAGACTTCGTCTTGTTCTTCGACCGCCTTATGATGATACGTGCAGAGCACTTTAGGGGCCCGGGCTGCCGTATGCTGTCTTAGCTTGGCGTAACGCAGACAAACTCACGGGTGCTGGAACGCGCTAGCGCGTTCGGGCCTGTGTAAGGGGCTGGGTAAGACGCTGTGTCCTCTCCCCCTTACACTCTCTCAGCAATCACGTGATAGCGTCGGGGAATGGTTGTCTGCAGACGCGCGATGAACCCGCGTGGCGGGCTCCAACAAGACTTCGGGACGAGTAACAGCAACAGCGACTACAGTGAATTCATGGTGTGCTCCACATGCAAGGACGCGTTAACATCGGGCAAGGTGCCCGTGATCAACGGAAATTTAGGTCGACCCATGCGCTCCTTCGCATCCCCACATAGTTCCCTTTAGTGGGAGATGGTGAATTTTTTAACAGCTACGGAGCGCAGAACGACGATATAGAAACAGCAGTCCCGTGCACTTCCACACACCGCATGGGCGACGATCCACACTAACACAGCGGCGGTGCTGACACCTATAGGTCGACCTCGCGGCTGATAGGAGCGCGTGTATTCTGCCGGAGAACATTTTTACGGGGACGGAGTGAGTTTAGGGATTGACTTAGCAGGGGAATAGCTGGATAATCTGTACTATCCGATCTCGTGTAACCCTACAAAACGCTGGTGTATGTGAATACGACCGCTGCAGGGAGAGCAGCGGTTTTCATGCTGTCTGTCATCTCAACATGAAGTAAGCGGTGAGAAGACCCAACACACCATATAGAAAAGATTTTTCTTAGCCTCGTAGCGCGAGTGTCAGCCGTGCCGCTACTCTCGACACCAGGTGCCGCCTGCTGGTGCAGGCGACGGCGGGGGCTACTGATGGCGGGAGCTAATGGCCGTGCTTGCGTTGCGTATTGGCTTGTGTCAGCGCTTTCAGAGCTGTTAGAAAGTAGCGGTCTCAGCTGCTTGCCTGCCGCATACTCGGAACGGCAGTGCAATGTCTAAAACTTCGTCCGGGTGGCACTGTGCCATCGTTGAATGCGCGAACAACCACAGAAAAAGGAACCGGCTTATGAAACAGACCTGCGAAGTTCACGGGAACACGAGCGGCTTGTGTTTGTGCTGCGTTTATTCTAGACGTTTTCAAGGCCGTAGATTTCAATAAGTAATAAGTGAGCTGGCACTCTTGCGCAGGAGCCCATATTTTCTACCCATTCAAACGGCTGCACTGCAAGTCCATGGGGTAAAACACGACCACCAGCTGGATGAAACAATATACTGAATTATTAGAACGGCAACGACGAATTTTTAAATGAGAAATACAGTCTCCATGCACCTCACCACACGTTTTCTCAAACTGCGAGGTCAACTGACAAATGTTTCTCAATTGTGCCTGAAGACGTACAGGCGCCGCCGCAGCAGACTTGAAGCAAGCTTAATTTATTAACATTAACGAAAATTTCAATACGCGGTTGTTTAAGCTTGTTGGGCAAACCGAAAATGCGGCCACCTTGGCTATAAATTTGTTCAAAAAGGCTCAGGTAAACCTCGATGTAACGAACTGTTTCACTTTTTACAACTTCGTGTCAATAGAACATATGTATTTTGAACCTCACAGCCGCGAGACATGTACAACTGCGGTTTCATAACAACGAAGTTCTACTGTGACAGCAAAGGCGGGCCAAGGTTATAAATCCTGATCCGGCTAAATCGCAATCGAAATTGCCCGTGTGACAGGGACCTTGTCATTGCAGGTGCCACGACGCATGTTGCAATTGAAAGTGAACGCGTGTGCTCCGCTCGGTCAGGAGCGAACATAATCAATATCAGACTCAAAGGCAATTATCCAAAGCACCTGTGCGACGGGGTGTTTTTTGCAGATTTTGCGGCCTTTTTTGCAGCCTTTGTTTTTTAACAACACAAAGGCTGGGGGCCGGCATGCGCTTTGCGTCTAGCTTTGCTACGAAAGGCTCGCAGTAATATCGCTTAGAAACCACACGTCAGCTACAGCGTTCTGTGTTAAAAACTGACATAACCGCCTAATTACACTCATCCCGTTGCATTTTGCGAGAGAACCCAAAACAGCCATCGTGCAGCACAATGTCGGACGGTAGCGCGGCACGAAACATCTGTCGCTGCTGTCTTTCAGCTTTCAGAAAAAAAAAAAAAAAGATACAGCGTACTACGTTACATCTGGCCATTTTAATGCGTAAATGCGCAAATTTAAGGCGTTTCTTGGTATGATACAGTTCAAAAAACAAAATTTTTAAATGCACGGCGTTGCAATTATTCAAACCTGCGTGATGATGTTGCTGAACCTTCTCGCGAAGTTTGATTAGCTCCCTGGCAAAATTCCACCATTCGAAAATGTAGTTGCATTAAAGAGTATGCACGTTCCGACATTCAGAGAAGACTGAGCGGCTGCAGCGCTTGCGAATCTGCCATCGCCCGCTACTGAGAGCCACAAACGTGGTGCACCGTGTTGTGCGCCAGTGCGTTTCAGCAGGCCCCAAGCAAATGCTCGCACCGCGGCGCCTCGGTCGACCAAACATGGCGGCCGCCTACGAGCGTTGGAAATTTGGGTCTGTACAAGGGTATAAGAGCCGTTAGGTGATATCTGTCGATATAGCGACCGCGCCAGCGTTCGCGACCGCGCCCTTTCGATCAAAGTTCGCAGTTACTGCTTGCCAAACAACCAACCAGCTGCCTTATGACCTTGTTATGCTCCTGGGCCTGTACAGCATATGACAAACTCGAACGGCCTTTCACAATGCAGATGTTGAAATGACGCCTGTGAGTGAATATTTTTGCGAATCAGTGTCACATTTCCTAGAGAGTGATGCACCGGAGGGGGTTCCCAGAGTTGAGGAATTGTTACACGTGCCGAATTTCTAATACGCGGTCAGCAAATAGCTGACGGTTCATCATTGCACTGTATCGTAGTTGGGTTGCCTTGTTTTGAATGACTATAGTAATAATCGTTGTGGTTTAACGTACCAAAACCACGATATGTTTATGAAGGACTCCGCAGTGGAGGGCTCCGAAAATTTCGACTGCCTTCATGGCATAGTACCTGCTTCCCTGATTCTCAAAAATTACAATGATTTATAGCGTAGTGGGTTCCTCGCAAGGGCACGTGCACCTGAATCTAAATTACGGGCCTCGAGCATTTTCATCTCGATAGAAAATGCGGCTGCCCCGGTCGGGATTCGATCCCGCGACCTTCGGGTCAGCAGTCGAGCACCATACCCACTAGAGGCAATAACGAAAAATAAACGGTGCGTATGGGCGACAAGGGGGCTCGATTTCGGAGCCTGGAACCCTATAGGCTCTAAAACATGCACCGCCAAGACATTTTACGCTGTTTTCTACGAGAGCTTTCTTTTTTTTATTGCAGGGACTCGTTTTTCGTGACAAATGGAAGATCAAAATGGCAGAAACGCAATTTCTCATACAGTCGCCATAGAAGAGCTTACGCATTTAGAAATTTTGGGATCTTACGCGAGATAACCATGTTACGATTAATCTGTGTTAGGAATAAGCCACCTCGAAGTGGGGTGCTTCGGACTACATCGTTAACGTGTACCCAATTCTAAGTATACGCGGGTGTCTTTTTTTACAGCGAAAGTTGTTATGAGATCATTTCAGCGGCCGTTTTAGGCGCCGTAGTTCTCCGCCGCCGCCGCCGCCGGTGTCCGTAAGCACTGTCGCTCGAAATAAGAAAAAAATTTCCAGGATGGAATGAGGTTCGAACCTGCGCCCTCTGCGTGGGAGCCCAGTATCCAACCTCTGAGCCGTGCAGGCGCTTGAAACTGCTTTGCAAAAAGGTCCTATATAGGCTTGATCTCGGGAAGGAACCACATTAGCATATGCAATATAGCGTGGTAGAAAAGTAAAATAAGCACCAAACGTCGCACAACGCGAATTCTGCAGCCAGGCATCACACAATGCGAATTGCGCAACGAGTAGGTTGTTGAATGCTTCCAACCCATTACAAAGGGCTCAGCCATAATTCTTCATCGTCATCAGGCACAGCATCAAGAAAGTGCGCATAATGCCCTACATGCGTTTAGCAGGTACCACGGCTCAACGTAGAATGACGAAAATTTCCAGGATGGAACGAGGTTCGAACCTAGGTCCTCTGCGCGGGAGCCCAGTATTCCACCTCTGAGCCGTGCCGGTGCTTGAAAGTGCTTTGCAAAAAGGTCCTATACAGGCGTCATGTCGGGTCTTTGAGCTCAGCCGCGCAACACCTCAGCAGCTAAGCTACTGTGGCGGGCAATTAAACATGTATCTCTGACTAATGTTATTTTTTTCTGAGCTCAAGGGTGGTGGTTACAAAAATATGGTGACGTATTTTGTAGGACGCCTTTCTTGTTTCTCGTATGCATATACCTGTATCCAATCTAATGTGCGAGAAACTCTACAGCTTGCGTTGAAAGGCAGCGTCTCGTGCACTATATACGTACAGAGAGAGAGAGAGAGAGAAATGTTTTAATGAAAAGCTGGAGATGTTTGCCTGGCTATTCGCCTGACATGCTACTCCAGGTGCTCCAGGGTGATGATTATGATATATACACTGACAACCACACATATATACATAGACTACACTGTTTACAAAGTTTCGGTCAGGCTTGTGGCCCGCAAGAAAGTCAGCAGCGCTTTCGTTGCGCGTAACGCACAGGTGCTGTTTTGCCATGGGCCCAGAATGTGCTGCAGTTCTAAGCACGAGTCCTGCTGAAGGTGCAAAGCCGCCTTCAGAGAAAGTCTTTCTGTTGCGTATCGCTTTCTGTAACCTTGCTCGTAGGACACGTCTGTTGCGACCGCTGCTCCATATACAGATGTCATCTGCATATAGAGAGATTTCAACCGATGCAGGGATGCGTTTCTCCAATCCGATGAGGGCGATGTTGAATAGGGTCGGACTTAGAACACCACCCTGTGGAACTCCTCGTTGCACTGTGTGCGGGGTTGTGTCACCTTCTTTCGTGGACATGTAGACTGACCGATCGGTGAGGTAGTCGTAGATCCAGCGGTACATACGACCGCCGACTCCAACAGACTTCAGGGCGTAAAGGATAGACTCGTGAGTCACGTTATCGAACGCTCCCTTGATGTCGAGGAATACGCCGATAGTGATGCTGCCTCTAGCTTTGTTGACTTTTACGCAGTTGATAAGGCTAATCACATTGTCGATGCTGCTGCGTCCCTTTCTAAAACCTGACATTTGTGGAGGGTATGCATTCATCTTCATGAGCAACCAGTCCAAGCGCGTCAATACCATCTTCTCCATCAGCTTTCCCACGCAACTGAGAAGTGCAATGGGACGATAGGAGTTAAGGTCTGTTGGAGACTTGCCAGGCTTGAGAATAGGGATGACACGAGCTCGTTTCCAGCAAGGTTCAAGACGCCCACTCTCCCAGCTGGCATTGAATATGTCAAGAAGGCGCATCTTCGCCTTGTCGCCTAAATGCGTTAACTCGACGTAGCTAACGCAGTCAGGTCCGGGAGATGACGCCTTGTTCACCAGTGCCAAAGCCCCAAGCAGCTCCGCGATCGAAAAAGGTTCATCCGCTTCAGTGGTGGTCGGCGTCGTTGAAGCCTCTTTTGCTGCACGAGGCGTAGTTGCTAGCGCCACTACTGCAGTGATCTTAGAGCAGAAGGCCTCCGCTATTTCCAACTCGCTGCTGTCACAGGATAGAGCAACCGAACGGAACGGATGCAGTTGGGTCGGCGGGGTTTTTAGGCTGCGGACAATGCCCCATATTCTAGTCAGTGGTTTTCTGGGGTCAAGTTTGGAACAGAAGGCCCGCCATTGTCTCCTGTCTAGCTTGTCCAGGTGACGTTGGATTTGTTTTTGCAGTCGCCTGGCATCACGAATGTCATCTGCAGACAATGTCCTACGAGCACGTCTTTCAGATCTGCGGCGAATTGCCCGGAGCCTCTCATACTCAGCGTCGATCGTTGAATGAGTGCGAGGTGGTTCCAGATGTTTCGTGCTACTTTGTTTTGCTCGATTGAGCGCAGCAACAAGCTCCTCATACGTCATTCCAGATGGGTCTGACTCTTCGATTGTGGCGTTATATACCTCCCAGTTAGTGCAACGAACCACCTTTCGTTGTGTGTTCCGCATAGGGCCCAAGGAGATGTAGGTTGGCACGTGGTCACTGCCGTGACTTTCGATGTCTGCAAACCAGGTCGCCGTAGACATGAGGTGCGCGGAGATCATGGTGACATCTAGCGCGCTGCATCGGTCATTCTTGTAGAAGGTTGGCTGCCCGTCGTTAAGAATCGCCAAGTTGTTGCGATGAGCTATATCAAATAGGCGCCTACCGCGGAGTGAAGTCCTCCTACCACCCCAGGCAGGGTGATGCGCATTGAAGTCCCCAGTTAGTATGTGTGGTCCAGGTGTTCCATCTATTATGTCCTGCAGCCTGTCCACATCAAATGTAGCTCGAGGTGGTATGTATGCCGCAATCACCGTGAAGGCCAAAGTGTCCCACTTCACTGTCACTGCAGCATATTCATTGGATGCATCGGCTGATATGCGGTGAACGTTGAAAGTTAAGTCATTGCGAACAGCCAAGAGAACTCTGCTGGTATCTACTCCTGTCGGTGAGACTGTGATAGTGTATCCAGAAAGGCGAATGCCGCTGCGCACTCGGGACTCTGAGATGGCGATCACCGGGAAGCGGTGCTTATATACAAACTGTCTGAAGTCGGAGAGACGACAGCGGAGGCTGCAGGCATTCCATTGAAATATTGTTGCCTTTTCTCTAATGTTCTTCACACTGAGTCGTTGGGCCGTTAACGCCATTGTGCCAGAACAGAAGAAAGAAAGTCAAGCAGCATCAGTATAGACTTAGCCACCGGAGAGGACATTGGGGTGAGGAAGCTACGCACAGCGTCGACAATCGCAGATAGCAATGAGTATATGTTTCCATGGTCTTGTCGAGCGCTGCACTCGCGTGATCCACGCCAAGAAGTTGGGGTCCGTGACTCTTTCGACTGGATGTGCGGATGTGTGTGGATGTGTGTGTGGATGTGTGTGGGTGTGTGGATGTGTATATACGTACAGCTTTAACAATACCAAGGGCGATTTTTTTACACAACATACGGCAATAAACATGGACGAGCGCTAACCGTGGCTGACGGTGGGAGTGAAGCCGCCAGCAAGCGCGCGCACATCCAGTGGTATTTGTCTTCCTTGGATGCAGTACGAAAAAGTGCGCGACTTCCAAACGGCGACGGCGATGACAGTAATCAGACATGAAGGTTGCAGTGCGAAAGAAGGGGAATTGTTCGAGAGGCTCGTTTCTCTGTATTACAGAGAACTAATGAAACCGACAAACAATAAAGCCAAGTAGAGCATAAGGGACATTATTTGTGGCTTCTTAACAGTAGTGTAATATTTCTCACTTAAATTTAAAGGGGTAAAAGTGGACGCAATGTGACCCTTTCCGTAGGTGGGATCCGAAACCACAGCCTTCGAATTACACAAATAAATAGGCTCGTTGAAATCGAAATGTAACTGGGTATGAAGTACCAACTAGACCGCACCCTGAAGTTGTGAAATATACCGCCGCCATTTTAGGAAGGACGGAGACGGCGCCACTTACCTACAGTCAGTCTTTGCCTCTCAGTGTCGCTACAGATATTTCGTTATTCAGCGGCAGTTGTGCGTAAGTGAATCGCAAACATTTATTCGTAAAGGATGCCGAATAGAATTCTCGACATTTTTTTTTTGTCTGCTTCACAAAAAAAGATTGCGAAAACTGTAAAGTATTACCCTGTGGGTTTATAAAACATGAAGGTACGGCGAGGTAACATGCATTCATATAGCGCTATTCTGAGTGTAATTTTAACACAGCTGCCGCTAGAGGCTAATAAGCCACTTTGCTAAGAGAGCCTCGGCGCCGAATAGTTCTGCAGTTTGAAATGTTCTTTTTTTTTTGTAACCCATTTCAGCCTCCGGCATTTTCGTGCTTATAGAATCGGTAGAATCGTAACTAGAGAGAAAGCCTTACTTTGTTTCTTCTTTGTCGTTTCAGCTAATAAGCAGGGAGTGCGTTCTTTAATTTTCATGTCAAATAACAGCCTTCATTGTGAAGGCAGCTAGCCAATCTCCGAGTTACAGCCAGCTGGAGAGACTGAGAAGAGAAAGGTGCGCAGGCGGAAAGCGCGAAGTGCATGTTTAGCTGATTTATATTACGCAAGTGTCAGGAACCATACCTCGAAACACAATCAGCAGTGAATGAGGGATTCTATACAAATTACCACAATAGAATGCATAGCCTATGCGCACAGCCTTCTATTTCTTAAACAGAAGGATTGTGCAAAATTTTGCTTCCGAAGCATTCAACAGTGCGTAAGATTGTCATACTGATAAGCCCCCAAACTCTATATTTCGCAAGTATTTATAGATAACATTTCGTTACAAGCGCTCTCCTTAAGTCAGCCTTCATATTGTTAAGAACTTCTCATATAGCAGCCGTAGGTACTACAGGATGCCTCGATGCGTACTCCGCGGGCACGCGCGCATGCACCCTGCTATTCGGCGCTTTTACTTTCCGACGCAAATTGCACCCGTACATGATAACGCTGCAAAGCGTACGTTCGCGATTGTACACAGAAAGACCGTCGACGGTGCGCCGGTCACATCTGTATTTGTATGCGCCATCTTTCAATAATTGATGCTCTATGGATCGTCGCCTTCTCAGCGATCACCCGTTTCTGATATGTAAATGTTATCTTTTATAGGGCATAGGTCATTTTTAACGCGATAGCGTTAAAGAGCTCGTATCGCAGAAATTCCGCCGTCGGCGTCGGCACCGTTGGTTGTGAGCGAAAAATCATCATCTTGTCCGTGACCGAAAAATCGAAAAAGCTGCAAATAAAATAAATAAAATGTTGGGTCCGGGTGAGAATCGAACCGAGGCCGTCTGCGTGGCAAGCAGGTGTTCTACCACACAGCTACGCCTCTGCTTGGAGCTGCAATGAAAGTAACTTTCATGCTTCCCAAAAATACGCGTCCTGTATACAGGTGTCACAGTACGAGATTCAATATCGCAGTAATATTGCGTGGTACAAGCGTACATTGCCATCGGGCGTCACACCATGTCATTATCATAACGACTTTGTGGTTTAAAGACAGCCACCCATTACAGAAGGCATATTACTGCGCGTATTCCTTTAAGACCACGTAGTGGGTGCATCGCAACTTCGAAAAAGTTTCTCGCGCATAACTGCCCCTGGTTTAAAGCATGCTACCCATTACATAAGGCACACACCTTAGTGCGCGCATTCTGTTAAACACTCGTAGTGTTCGAAGTGCGCACTAGGGGCGCGTTCAACCTATCGCGTTCAACTCTTAAAGGCGAAGCTTAAGCGTCCCCCCAATTTTTCGTTGCCGCATTTCAATGTTGCGTTTCATTATTTCAAGCATGACCGTCGTTGTTGCCTGTAGCAACAAAAGTGTTGCGCAGCTAAGCACGTGGGTGCCTCCTTAGGCAAGCTCAGGCGTGCCCGCTCTTATGTCTCCGCTACATGGTATGGAAATCTTCACGCAATCGATCGAGGCAGCACAGGACGCTACCCAACAGAGCAAGGTGGAAGGCAGCTCTGTCCATATCGAATCCGAAGACCTACGACGCCCTCGTGAAACGGGCAAAGAAACCAGCCCGCGCCAATGGGATCCGTCAATGGGGAATCCACCCGCCGACCTTCGCATTTCAAAGACTCAAAAGTCACACGGTCCGTTATGCATTTTTTGCCTAAGACGACTCGAAGGCGACAGCCAGCTGCTCTTTCTTCTCGTTCAATTGCAGTGAACACCCACCCCCACCTCTACGAATAAAGCGTTGTGTCCCTCACGTGGTTTTGCAGTGCTTCATCTATCGGCCCACCTTTGAAAAACCAAAGGTGTCATGTGATGATGTCATCATGCGACGTCACCTTGTGTGACATATTGATGACGTCAGAATTGCGTCGGTCTGTGACGTCCTGATGACCTCATCATGCGATGGCGATTTTTCGCATCAATCGCGTTGAAGCAGACATCGAAGCTCACTTTTTCGAGTTCGATGAGGCCTTTTAGGCATTCGCCTTCATAAATATTCGATATCTCTCCAAGAAAAGACGCATGAATTGAATATTGTACTTTGATGTGTAACCTCAACGGGGGAACGGGAACCGAAATCGGCGTTTTCTGAATGCTGCATCATGAACACCATATATGTCAGTGTCAAGAGGTTTTGGCACTTCATATCGTTTGGCAGCACCCGCTAGTTCGTTCCTTTCAACGAAAGACGCTTGAATTGAACCGTACCCTCATGGAGATTTCTCCTTGAGCCCACTTCTGCATTCACGAAGCAACCGGGAAGCAAGACTAACGTCTCATCGACGCCCTATCATAAAGCGCCCATATATCAGTGTCGATAGGATCTCTACATTCAAGTTATAGTGCAGCAACTCACGGGTCGCTTCTTCGAAAGAAAGACGCCTGAAAACGGATAAAGGATGGATTTTCATACTGTTATGAAACTCTATGCAACACTTCAAGTACAGATTTGCTGCTCATTCTGAAAACGTCGCTCAGAAGGAACAGCTGATAATCTTTCTCACCATAATTGTGTATGGAAAATCTCCAAACAACCGGGAACAACTGTTTGACAACTGTAAAAGACTCCCACAACTGTGGAGTTGTTGCATATAATTGATCGCTTATGATTGCCTAAGAGACTGGAACGACCTGCCTCACCATGCTGCTGCCGTACCAACTCATTCCGAATTCCTGGACATGATGCAAACCTGTATTACACCATAACACCTGCATTCATTGTTCCAATATGTTAACCACCCCTTATGTAATACCCCAAACGGGGTCTTTAAGGTAATAAAATGAAATGAAATGAAATGAATTGCAATAGCATATAATCGCATAGTTACATATAATTATTCGAACGGGTCTCGAACGCTTCATTTTAAGTATTCGCACTCTCAAATGAGTAGCACATGCGGAATTTTATCATATATACCGTAGTTATTGGCATCTGCGAAATCGCAAAGCTTTAGCTAATAGCAGCGCAGGACTTCAGCGCAAGGCACTAAAGCGTGGCCTCTGAGATGAAGCGTGTCGCACGTTTTTATCTTCGAGGCCATAATGCACGATGAACAAGTCATCTTTATTAAGTAAGGTGGCAGCACTGCACAGGCTATCTCTTGCCGTGAAGTTGAGTCGACAATTTTTCAAGATATGCGTCGATAAGCAGCCAGCAGGTACAGGTCGAGATGTCTGGCCGCGATGACTGCGCCGCACGACGCTTCGGTTGGATATCTTGTTTGTTCGTTCTTTTATTGCCATTCAAAGTGGCATTGGTCGTTGCCGGAGGGATGCGTTGAGGGCGGATACTAGAGGCATATCCTTCTTCTATACGTCGGCAGAATTCGTCCATAAAGCAATGCCATTATTGTTTCTTGCGTTACCTCACTGAACAAGAAAACAAGAGGATGCTAGGAATGTACGTAAAACGCCCAAGTGCTGATTGTGGTATGTTACAATGGGCGCAAAGTATTGGCAACCTCCTTCCTTTGTTTTTAATTGTTCTATTCTGTTTTCTTGCGGCAGTTTAGCACCTCTGTATCCACCACGCGAGGTGTCTCGCGCATTTCATGGTTATAAAACGCAAATAAATCGACGGGAGTATCGGCAAAATATATTGATGCTGTGGCCGATCACGATGACCAATAGCTTAGTCATTTTTAGTGGGTCGGCAGCTGTCAAGCGCCCGCTGGCTGCGCAATTCACATGGTGTCGCGGCTGGTGCCATTCAACGCTTTTCTCATGCAATGTTACATCTGGCAACGTGACCCATTGCTCTTAATGTTGATTTATATGGTCATTTTTTTCTGACGCGGTTTCAAGCACTGTCGTCGCTCAAAGGTGGATTAATTTGCAGTCATGCAGAATACCTGCGTTCGACAACGGTCCGAACCGCAATTTGTATGTGATTTTCTTAAAAGAGCATCAGGCTTTTTGTAACGCAAGCCACGTTTTTCTGATGAGGCACACAAGGCTTTCGCCATCATCAGTAACAGCCTTTTTATGTCCAAATCAGGATGAAGGCCACCCCCGGTAATCTATAACTTACTCTGTTCCGAGCAGGCTGGTAGCATCCTATTCCCGCAAATTTCTTTATTTATTCGCCCAACATAAACTTCTGCGCTCTCTTCTGCGTTTTCCTTCTATAGATACCCACTCCGTGATCACCAGCAGTCTGTACTGCGTATTACGTGACCGTCTCATGTCAACTTGTTTCTCTAAATATCGACAAGGGTGTCAGCTACCCCTCTTTGTTCTCTGATTTATAATACTCGGCTATCTTCCTACCTCAAGGTCATGGAGAGATTCAAAAGGAGTGATTCAAAAGATCATCACGTGATTACGTCAGCGTGTGACGTCTGGTGACGTAACAGATTGCGAGGAATTGTGCTGGCATCATGAAGTCACTGTGAGGTCACATCACGTGGTGTCACATGATGACGTCATCCCATGACATCATCACCTGGTCAATAGTGGACCGATCACGGAGGCAGTGTGGAACAGGGTGAGGCGCCTGTGATCCCGGAGGCAATGCGAAACCACGGAGGCAATGCGAAACCAGTGTGGCGGGGCAGGAACAATACTTTGACTGAGGAGAAAAAGAAGATGCCTTTCGCCTTCGAGTCTTCTCAGGTGAATGCATATGGGACCCTGTGATTTTTTTACCCGGTAAATTTTTGTTTAACACAAGCCGTGAGTTATTCAAAAGGAGTGCGGGTGAATTATGGTTTTCCAGAAATCAACCAACTGATAACCTTATTTCCTTTTCCGCAGCTGGCCTCACCATCCCATTCCACTGAACTGCGTTGTGCAAGGCTATCAATAAGTTTTGTTTTTTTCCTTCCCCAATCATACCGGTACCCATGATGCCTAATATTAGTATGCAGGTATGCTTCCCGAGTGGTTACATCTACCGCGAATACCACGTCTTATTCAATCACTGAGACTTTTGAAATAATTTGATCGCGCTTATGACGCCATTATGTAACCGGACCTATAAAGTACGCGGAAACCAAGCTACAACGAAACACAAACACAACACTGCAAGGCAAAGCAATGACACGCAGCCTTTGAGATTAAACAAACGGCAATATTCGTTTTGGAGGCCACGAGCAGTGGAAGCAAAGCGTTCAAAAGTCACAAAAAAGGGAGCACTCCTCAGTGACCTTGGCTACAGATATTGGCCACAAATAGAATAAACAGGCACGGATCATATGTTTCGTTTCCATGTACGCACCTTCTTAAAGGAGTAGCTCTTGCGACATTTTAGCGTAGATTTGACAATTATGTTTGTCTGCTCGAAAACGAAGCTACAGTAAATCACAACGCAAGATTTCAAAACAGTGCAGTAAAGCCTGGAATTTGCGATTTAACAAGCCGACTGCATTCCTCTTAGAGGCAAAAACCAATTGACAACACTTGTTTTACAGTGACAACAGACGGCAGCACTCTTCAGGCAACCTTGCTTGAATCATGGCGCTCGCGTATCACACGCTTCGCTTTGAAATACACGGCCTAAAATCTAGCGGACCCTGCCGCATTTTACGACGCATACCGACGTCCTTTATCCTCGTTTCCATTTGCGTGAAAACAACTTTCTCGTGAATGACAAAGAATCCTTACAACGCGAACCACCGAAGTATGGCCTCAAAGATCAAGCGCCCCGCCTTCGCCTCATCTTTGATGCCATACCATAGAATAAAGAACCAGTTTAGAGAAGGGAAACTGTAGCCTTCACAACGGTACAAAAGATAAGCAGCGGTAGCGCATGGAACTACCAAAGGCACACAAGAGATGGCGCTGCGTAAACAGGAAGCGGGAAACAAATTTTATTGTTTTTTGTTTATGTAGAAAAAAGCAAATGGCTGCCTTTCTGTTCCGTACCGGGAGCGTACGCGCACGGCCATGGTATGCGCATACGCGGGTGCCTCGAATGGTTCTTTATTCTATGGCTATCCTTTTAAATGCGAAGCATTTCTTAGCGAACCTCAGCCACTTTGGCCGTTTCTATCTACGTATCTATCTATCTATCTATCTATCTAGCCGCCTACGTCTGGGCGCTCTCCTGGTCGTCTCCATAACTTGTTATATACCAAAATTGGCATAGCTGGGGATCAGTGTATGACGAACACCATTTACTGGTCGTGATATGAATAACGCAAAATACCTGTCGCGTACGTGACGAAACCCTTTCTCTCAGTCACGTGTGGCACATACCCGCATTACAGAGTTCATGTTATGCGGGTATGTGTCACAGGTGTTACAGATTCTCAACCAACATAGTAACCGCGAACACACGCAAACACTAACATGCAAGGAAAGTGCTAATAGTAATAATTGTTGGGGTTTTATGTCCCAAAACCACGATATGATTATGAGAGATGCCGTAGCGAAGGGCTCCGGAAATTTCGACCATCTGGTATTCTTTAACGTGTAGCGAGATCGCACAATACGCGGGCATCTAGCATTTTGCCTCCATCGAAATTCGACGACCGCGGCCGGAATCGAACCCGTGACCTTGGGGTCAGCAGCCAAGCACCGTAACCACTACACCACCGCGGCAGACGCAAGGAAGGTGAAGAAGCTAAAGACAGAACAACCCTGGAAGACGTTCGACCGCCGCGGCCGGGATTGAACCCGCGAACTTGGGGTCAGCAGCCAAGCACCGTAACCACTACACAACCGCGGCAGACGCAAGGAAGGTGAAGAAGCTAAAGACAGAACAACCCTGGAAGACGTTCGACCGCCGCGGCCGGGATTGAACCCGTGACCTTGGGGTCAGCAGCCGAGCACCGTAACCGCTACACCACCGGGGCGGACGCAAGGAAGGTGAAGAAGCTAAAGACAGAACAACCCTGGAAGACGTTCGACGCGCCGCGGCCGGGATTGAACCGTGACCTGGGTCAGCAGCCGAAGCACCGTACCACTACACCACCGCGGCAAAGACGCAAGGAAGGTGAAGAACTAAAGAGCAGAATTCAGCCCGGAGACGTTCGACCGCCGCGGCCGGGATTGAACCCGTGACCTTGGGGTCAGCAGCCAAGCACCGTAACCACTACACCACCGGGGCGGACGCAAGGAAGGTGAAGAAGCTGAAGACAGAACAACCATGGAAGACGTTCGACCGCCGCGGCCGGGATTGAACCCGTGACCTTGGGGTCAGCAGCCAAGCACCGTAACCACTACACCACCGCGGCAGACGCAAGGAAGGTGAAGAAGCTAAAGACAGAACAACCCTGGAAGACGTTCGAACCGCCGCGGCCGGGATTGAAACCCGTGACCTTGGGGTCACAGCCAAGCACCGTAACCACTACACCCCGCGGCAGACGCAAGGAGGTGAAGAAGCTAAAGACAGAACAACCCTGGAAGACGTTCGACCGCCGCGGCCGGGATTGAACCCGTGACCTTGGGGTCAGCAGCCGAGCACCGTAACCACTACACCACCGCGGCAGACGCAAGGAAGGTGAAGAAGCTAAAGACAGAACAACCCTGGAAGACGTTCGACCGCAGCGGCCGGGATTGAACCCGCCCTTAGGGTCAGCAGCCGAGCACCGTAACCGCTACACCACCGGGCGGACGCAGGAAGGTGAAGAAGCTAAAGACAGAACAACCCTGGAAGACGTTCGACCGCCGCGGCCGGGATTGAACCCGTGACCTTGGGGTCAGCAGCCAAGCACCGTAACCACTACAGCACCGCGGCAGACGCAAGGAAGGTGAAGAAGCTAAAGACAGAACAACCCTGGAAGACTTTCGACCGCCGCGGCCGGGATTGAACCCGTGACCTTGGGGTCAGCAGCCAAGCACCGTAACCACTACACCACCGAGGCGGACGCAAGGAAGGTGAAGAAGCTAAAGACAGAACAACCCTGGAAGACGTTCGACCGCCGCGGCCGGGATTGAACCCGTGACCTTGGGGCAGCAGCCAAGCACCGTAACCACTACACCACCGCGGCAGACGCAAGGAAGGTGAAGAAGCTAAAGACAGAACAACCCTGGAAGACGTTCGCCGCCGCGCCGGATTGAACCCGCGAACTTGGGGTCAGCAGCCAGCACCGTAACCACTACACCACCGCGGCAGACGCAAGGAAGGTGAAGAAGCTAAAGACAGAACAACCCTGGAAGACGTTCGACCGCCGCGGCCGGGATTGAACCCGTGACCTTGGGGGTCAGCAGCCGAGCACCGTAACCGCTACACCACCGGGGCGGACGCAGGGAAAGTGAGGAAGCTGAAGACAGAACACCCCTGGAGGACCTCAGCTACTATTCACTCGTCCACGTAGGCCGCACGTGGACCACGTGGATTACGCAAAAACCAGGAACAATGCTTCCTACAATAAATCTGCCGAGTAAACCAGGCATCTCATCAATACCGGTGACTTCAACATTAATTTATCAAGACCCAACAACGCCTGGCCCTTACACTGCGTGAAATGCGGCTTGGACGTAGACAGGGCATCAAAAGACCTTGCTGCCACGTCCACGACAAGAGACGTCACATATCGTTTCATCGTAAGAGGCATCCAGGATTTCCCCTCGCACTTCACTACACTTAGACCCCTCGTAACCCGATCACGAACGGATCCGATCAGCAAGTCCGGTCCAGCTGCTGGGTCTCACTGATCACGGTGATGATGACCTTGTTCAAGAACTGTCAAGAACCGCGTCCACACATGCACACAGGTTCGTGAAATGTGCGTGCGTTCTCTGCCATAACGGATAAGTGTAAGCATGAGAACTGTAACAACTGCAACTGTGACTGTAACGTACGTGCAGTGCGCCTGCGCGTGCCACTCAGCTGTGTATATATCTAGGGAAATTATACTGAATGAAGCTTAGTTGCGAGTAATGCCTGTCCTGTGCATTTGTGTTCCTTCTTTGTCCTGTTCGGATTCGCGCTATCCAGTATTGAAGAACACAAGCACTACATATCAGCTTATCACGTCTAGTGTTGGTAAGACCCATGTTGCTGTTGGCATCGTTACGCAACTGTAAAGAGCTGGATATATATTACAGATGCAACTCTTCAACATATGAGTATGTGTATACCACTTCGACATTTCTCTAGCGTCATTCCGTTACGTTTCATTCAATGTAAAAAATTACGCCACAGTCACCATCCCGCGCATGCTTCGCATAACATCGATTCCCACGGTACGTGGGATCTGCCGAATTTTTTTTTAAACAGAAAAGGACGAAAGAGGCCGGGACTCGCGTAGAGCTACGGATCTCTCGTTATCTTTAGCCCGCTTGTTTTAAGCGCGTCGATACGCCCAGCAGCACGCCAAAGCGCCCTTAGGAACGCAGTACCTGTGCGTACGAAGGTTACATGGAACCGAAAGGCGTACCTACATGGGCAACTGGCACCAGTAAGAACAATTCACGAGTGAGTAGAACGAACAACAATATTTTATTGACAGTGACCAAGCGGTAAAAGTCCCTGTTGAGACATCGTGAGCTCGTAAACGACTAGCCTTCGCCGTACTTCAAAGAGACAAAACAAATTAGACGGCGGCCTGTGTTGCCCGTTTCCACCGTCAGCTAGCGCTCACAATAAGCAACTTGTATTTTAGGACGGCGGAAAGCATCAGCATTTTTTTTTGCTAGTTTTCAGTGCTTGCTTTCAACGA